>NC_058403.1:129583996-129883996 GCF_002201575.2 Neomonachus schauinslandi
GTCCATCTGAAGATCACACTTTCCTCTCTCTCCACTTTCCAATCCGTCAAGTTCCCAAGTCTTTATCTCCAGGGATCAGTCTTCAAGCCCAGGGACCAGACTGGACGCCCCTTGCGCTCCCACTCAGGGAGCCGTGTCTTCCTCCCACACAGGGACTTGGACCTACTGCCGTGCAAAGCCCAGTTCTCCAGCTGGCCTCTCCCAGCAGCCTGGGCAGGGACTGGCTCTTATCTCGTGACCTGGTAGAGGGTCTGGAGCAGATCACAAGGCCAGGAACTGGGGCCCCCAGGGGCCGGATGGATAAAGTAAATGAGAAACACAACTATGGGAAATATAATGACTACCAAAGCCCCACCTTGCCAAGGGGGCAGCATCGTGTCTTTCCAGCCTGGTTACTGCCAACAGGAACATGGGCCCAGTGGTGCCAGAACTTCTAATTCTTACCTTGAGGAACTCAGTAATCTTGGTCCTCATAGAAACTCTCCTAATCTTTAGATTTGGCAAGTAATTCCCATTTGATTTTCAAGTCCATATGGCCCAAAGCCAAGACCTGGTAGGTTGCAGAGTCTGGATGGGGTATTTGATAAATGTAGGGGGATGGGTGCCCCCCACTCCTTCCTGTCCCTGATCTTAGCACAGTCAAGGCATGGTGTGAGCCTCGGTCATGTAATGAAGAGCGTGTGATCCTGTTCACTCCCACATCGTCACAGTTCACATCAGCCTTCAGGGATACACCTGTGCGTGTTTGACACAGTCCCCTATTTCCTAATTCTCTCTTCTACACTGATGTAGAGATGAACAAAAAGTTCAGAACCATACAACTACATTTTGCATCCCTTGGAAATATTTTTTTCCTCATTCAATGACCAATAACAGGCTTTTGATTTCTCAAAAGTCAATAATATAGAAAGTACTGCTGGAAAGGCATTTGGGGTGGCATGAGAGTCCAAAGATCTTTTGGAATAAATGTTTTGTTTTCCTTTCAGAAAATAACTCCATATAAATAAATAAACCATTATTCCAGGGGTTAAGAAAAAAAAAAAAAAGGAATGCAAACAGAGGGAAAGAAACCTCATCCACAAAACCACACATTTCTTAACACTCCTGGGATGAAGTAGATTTTGTTTTTGCTATGACTATGTTTTGTTTAGCAAAAACATTCTGCAGCCCCACTTATTGCCTGGAAACGAAGCCCTTCAGACATCTGCAGAAGAGCCAAAGTGACGGCTTTGCTCCCCTCAAACTTTATTACTGGGAAAGCGCCAGGGTCCGGGACAAGAAGGAAACCTCGGGCACACAGCACCCGCACACTTCTCCCCACTCTACGGCAGGCAACGGCAGCAGCTTCTATGATTTGGCTCAGCCATCATGTGTGAATTTAACCTAATTATTCAAAGTCCGACTCTGCTTTTCTAATTACATCTGCTAATGGATCTGTCAATACCAGGGAGCGAAACACGAGAGAACGACACCATTTCCCTCGGGTCATTTCCCTCACAGGTAAAGCTGATAATGACACTGCTCAACCAAATCTCTCTCTCTCTCTCTTTTTCTCTCTCTCTTTTGAAAGTTCCTTGAAGGCCACTATTTCTATAACATCCGTCTGCCTGGGCTCTGCAGTAGATCCAATTTAGCGAAACGCTAAAATAAATCATTTTTCAATGTGGGGTTTTTTATTGTATAGGTAAGCAATAGGAATTCAATTTTTAAAATGTTTGCAGACCAATGTCTTCTGTCTGTGTCATTTCTAAATCTGTGGAATAAGTTAAAACTCTCATTTTGAGGCTTTCCAAATTCGGATTTCTGTCACTGTCTTATCAGATAAATTCATGTTTTTGAAGCTTAAAAAAAATAATAATAAAGCCTATCCAGGCTCAGGAGACCACACCATTAAAACATTACTTATTCTTTTTAATTTTTTTAATTGAAGTGAGATTCACATAAGATCAACCATTTTAAAGTGAACAATTCAGTGGCATTTAGTACATTCATAAGGTCGTACGACCATCACCTCTCTGTATTTCTAAGACATTTTCCTCAGCCCAAAAGGAAACCCCATTCCCGTTAAGCAAGTTACTCCCCATTCTCCTCTCCCTGTGGCCTTTGGCAACCACCAATCAGCTTTCGTAAAACACAGTTCTCAACACCTTATCTAAATCATGGATAAACTCGAGGGGAAAATCTCAGTAAGACTGAAAGCACTACTTTAAGTTTATATAAAGCTAGGATTCTACAGGTCAATCATGGAGTAATTGGCAAAGCAACAGATGCCTCATCAAATGAGTTCTGCAGTTGTATGCCACCAGACCACAAACGACTATGAAGCATCAGACTATCAGAGGGCTGTGACAACAGGTGTGTGGTAAAGCAAAGGGTGGAGGGAGAGGGGGAAGTCAAGTTGTTATTGGTTTGCTTGTCATTTCAAAGGGTCACCTGCCGTCACTGAATTACACACACACAACATCACGTTGTAAAAAGTTCAGTGTCTAGAAGTTGTAAGGAGAGTGCTGAATAATTCCCATTGACTGTACCCATTAAACAAACCCAAAAGATGGCATTACTGCTCATCTCACTGGTCCACTCTGTCAGAGAAGACACGGGCGAGGATTCATCAAGAAAGCTCTTCCAGCACCACCAGACTTCACGCTGCTTAGATTTCACAGTGGGGTATTCAAATATTAAAAGCAACCGGCCAGAAACTGAACTCCAAGTATTAATAAAATATTTCACACACTTAAAAATACTTTTTATAGTGACAAGAACATACAAAGGATCACCAAGTCTTCAGAATTTCTATTCAAACTGGCCCACACCAAACCCAAGGAGAGCTTAGCACGAGTCAGAAGGGAAACTAGTTGTCAATATTTTATGCCATTTTCCTAATTGAGCATGATAGCATGAGAGCTGACACTCCGGGTAGTTCTCTTTGATTCTGAGAGTACAATAAACTGATTGCATCCAAGACCAGCCACTAATGAATATGTACAAACAATATGGAAATGAAACTGTTTAGAATGTAAATGGGACCCTATATGGATTTCTGTGATAAAGTCTGAAGACTTTGTACAAAAGTCATCAGTATTGAAAAAATAATGTCACTGTGGCCAAGTTCTCAGAGCAGGCATATCAGAAAAATAATGCACATTTACAAGGAGCTGTGAGGAATCAACTAAGAAGCGTGATTGCTCTGATACCTTCTCATTCAGGTGTGTTGAAAGCAAAGAAGCTAAAGGAACCAAAGGAGCACCTGAAATGGGCAGTATACGGAGCCAGCAAACATATTCTGAGCCTGGAGACCATGCGGCCCCTCACTCGCACACGTCCTCCCCACCCCCCATGTAGGGCAGCCCCAAGAGAGCCAGGCAGGCAATCAGCCCTTTGGGAACAAGAAGGGACATGGTACATTTTCAAGTCTGAAGCAGCCAAGTGCCATTTTCATTCCTTCCCTACATGCACACAATGAAATTCATCAATAGTAGAATGGCCATGAATCCACCATGGTTCATCCATACTGCAGACTATGAAGTAGCAATTTTTTTTTTTAAAGATTTTATTTATTTATTTGACAGACACAGAGAGAAAGCACAAGTAGGCAGAGCGGCAGGCAGAGGGAGAGGGAGAAGCAGGCTCCCGGCTGAGCAGAGAGCCCGATGTGGGGCTCGATCCCAGGACCCTGGGATCATGACCTGAGCCAAAGGCAGTTGCTTAACCAACTGAGCCACCCAAGCGCCCCTATGAAGCAGCAATTTTAAAAATGAGTTGGATCCATACCTCTGACCTGGAGGAAAAATCAAATTGCTGATATGACAACGAAAGCAAAGGAAGTATGTAAAAATGTCACCTTGCAGAGATGGCCAAATAATGACAAGACAAAGAGAGTGGTTATATACAAGAGGTGACTGGGAATCTTAACCCCAAACAACATAAAATGGAAAAAAAAAAAAGATATTTACCCCAAAGTATGGGGCCCCAAAGGCATGTGCACACTTCAGTCTGGCATTAACTGAGGCCACAAGAGAATACTTCTGTTTCTTTTTACCCTGAGTTATTATCACAAGGGTCTCAACTCTATAATAGAGTTTCACATTAGTATATCAATAAAGTCTTTAGTTCAAAGAATTTTTTTTAATTTGTGAATATAATATAAAAATATATAAAATGATAAAATAATGATAAAATAATGAGACATCTATGTGCTTATAAGCACAAAAAAATCACCATGTGCAAGAATAGTTTCAAGATCTTATGACAAGAATAAATTCCACCATCTGGGGGCTTAGCACAACTTCTACCCACAAAGGAAATCCACTTGTTGGTTCAAAGGCACTACCCCCAGACACATCAGCAAATTCACCTCGGTGGACTCTCCTTTTCCTCGCTGTAGTGGAGACATACCATATAGTCAGTGACACAGTCACAGAAACACTCCTAAGGCTTACAAAAAGTTCCACATATTGGAAATGCATTTTAATAAATAATACTCTTACATATATGACATTGCAAAAGATTCAACAAAACTCAGTTAAATGAGAACTCGGGCCAGACAGTTCCCTTACTCTAAAAAAGGCTTCCACACCTGCATTTTCAGCTTTGCATGAACAATTACTGCATTCATGCGCAAACTCCCAAATTGGTGCATGGAAATAGAAAATCGTACGCACAAGTTGAGCAGCCCCGGGCTCCGCTAACCAATTTGCATGCAAAATTGTCATCAGCACTCTCTGGTTTATTTTTTGCCTGTGGAAGAGATGGGGGTCTATGATGCCTGAAGAGGCCAATTTTAAGAGGTATTTTGATTCCCACTATAAAAATGGAGTCCCGAATAGTGTCTGGGGTCTCTGCATGCCTGTGTGTCCCTCTCAGCTGCCTTCTCATGGATTCTGACAGAGGAGGAGAAAACCTGGAGAGTGAGATTAAGTAGAAGGGTGAGGTGAAAGCAAATGGCCAAGGGAGGTTCTCCAGAATAAGAGAGAGAAGAAATGTAGGGGAGGGAGGCGGAATTTTTTATCTACATCCAGAAAAATGTCATCTATCAACAACAGTTGGCACAAAAAGGGAAAGATAGATTTTAACCAGGCAGGAGAAAGGATTTTCCTGACTTGTCAGTGAGAATTTATGGAAATGGACGACCAGGAAGTGTGTGGCCTTTGAGATTGCCAAAGAGAGGGTGTGAGAGACATCTATGTGCTTATAAGGCACCTCTAGGTTTTCACTAACATTTCCTCCCCCCACCTTCCTTGTTTCTTTCCTCCTTTCACAAGTCACTCTGAGCACGCGAGATGTGTTTAGTGTGAACGGAGATGTGCTTTCAGTGTAAACCACACATGACTTCGAAGACTTCATATGGAAAAAAAAGAACACAAAATATCTCGATAAAAATTTGTTATTGATTACATGTTGAAATGACATTTGGAATATACTGAGTTAAATAAAATGTACTAAAATTAATTTACTTATTAATTACTAATAAACTTACCTATTTTAACTTTTTAATTTAAAATTTTTATTAGAAAACTTCAAATCACAGCCATAGCTCACCTTATACTTCTATTGGGCAGGTCTGTTCCAGAATTTTTTGTTTTAAACAGACTCATTTTATTTTAGTCCAAAACGCATGATCCATTCTCCACCTTTATTAAGGTGTCAGTTTAAGTCCTTACGAAGCGTCCTTTTGCTATAGTTATGAGTAAGGTCACTTCTTTTCCCCCAAATAAACCTGTAACACCAAGGAATGGGGAAAATCTGCAAAAATATTTACAGTGTGGGATCAGATGGGTAATGTTCCTTCATGGATATTAAATCTCTTTTTACTAGTTGTCACCAGTCCAAATTGGCAGAAGAAAGCAAAACCTCGTGCTGCCTTCAGGTTTGATGTTTGAGTCCCTGAGACCCTTGAATACCTGCTCTTTGAGAACGTTGGCTTCTCAAGTGTTTACCTCTCTGGAGCAAGCGGGTTCTCAACATTTTTCTGTCGCTACTCCATCAGCAAGTCATACACCCTCCTGAGTCACACCTCTCCCCCCATGTGGGAACTCTCAAGCTGAGCATCATTGTTCTGGCAAATCTGGAAATGGAAGCATCCTGGCTGAGATTATTCATATCAGAAATATCAATAGACAATGGACCCTCCAGCCTGTTTTGCTGAGTCCCTGGAAGTGCTCTGTACTGGATTTTCTGGATGATTTATGTTACATCCCAGAGATGCAAATTCTCCCTCATGCCCCTAATAAGCTCATCCGTGTGGTCTTAATGTTTGGACTTAACAGAGCTGCCTCCCTTCCCGTGCCTCCTTGCCTGGTTTCTTTGGGGGTAGGATGGGCGGCTTCATGATATTCGGGATCCTCACATATTGGAAGAAGTGAGATTATTATTACTTTGCCATAACTGCAGTGTAGTTTGTCTTACTTCTAAATGGTGCAGATCCTATTAGGCAAACAGAAAACAGAAATCTGGAATTGAATTATAGGGTAGAAAGCTCGTGATATATCAAATCTAGCTAAGGCAGAGAGATGGACCGTGTCCTGGTCGAGGATCCCTCTCCGGAGCCAAAGCACTTGGGTTTATCTTCCCTTTTATTATTATTTTTTCAATTGAAGTATAGTTGACACACAATGCACATTAGTTTCAGGTATACAACATAGTGACTCGACAACTCCATATGTTCTGCTGTGCTCACCCCAAGTGTAGCTGCCGTCTGTCACCATACAGTGCTGTTCATACCACTGACTACATTCCCTGTGCTGTGCCTTTCATCCCCGTGCCCTGCTCATTCCGTAACTGGAAGCCCTGGGTTTCCTTCTCCCCTTCACCCATGCTGCCCATCTCCCCACCAAATTATTTGGGTTTAAATCTCAGTGCCACCCCTTCCTAGCTGTATGACTTTAGGTGAGTTATAAACCCTCTGGGCCTCAATTTTGTCTATGTCAAATAAAAGTAATGTCAATCACATTGGGCTGGCATGAGAATTAAGTGAGATAATGCATATAATGCACTAGAACTGGACCTGGAACCTGGAACTCTTTTGTATATGGGAGCCACTAAAATCACTATTGTCCATATTATTATTATTAATAACCCTAATCATCTCCCCACTTGTTACCAAGCATGACAGGTCTCTGTGTCCGTAAATGGATCCTTATATCTGAAACCACTGCAGCCATACATCAATATTCTTTAGTTTTCACATATGACTTTAATTTCTCAGCCTAAACCACAGGCCTGCAATTTTTTTCTGCAACCCTTTTTTAAACACTGGTTTTAACTTCTATTGTTTTCTGAATGTGAACCCCCAATGGGTCTAGAACATCAGGACTCAGAAAAACAAGGGAGGCAAAAAGCACCAGATTTGCACCAGACGTTACCACTGACTTCCATGATATCACAGAATGGGCATGAGGAGGGAGGGGGGAGGGCACAGCCACAGTGGGACTGGAGAAGCCTAGAGAGCCAGTTCTAGAATCTGGAGTAACCAGGAACCAGCGGGAAAAGGACAGCAGAAGGCATCACTGAGGTACATAAACCACACTCCAAAAGGAACAAGAGAAAAAAGGAGCTGATTGAGAAAAGAGGTGGAACCATGGCGGGAGACACATTTCAGAGCCTCGAACACACAGCGCACGGGGAAAAGGGAGACGATGAAGAGATGGTAAAGAGGAAGGCATCTGGCAGGAGACGGGACAGGAATATGTCACCCCTCTACTCTGACCACTCTCCATGCCTGGCTAGAATCCATCTCAGATTTGTAAAGTTAAATGTGCAAAGAAAAAATATTTCTTGAAGGAGGCATAAACCCAGAGGTAATTGCAGTCTCTTCCCTTTGTTTCCTCATCTACGTGTCCTAAACTCCTCTCCTAACAGCCACCAACAAGGATTCCTATCCTAAATTCTCCCCCACCTCACGCCTGCTCTTCATGCAGCTCCACTTGGAAGCATTGCAAGCGTAACATTTAAAATGAAAAAATAAGGGGTGCCTGGCTGGCTCAGCTGGTTCAGCGTCTGCCTTTGGCTCAGGTCATGATCCTGGGGTCCTGGAATCGAGTCCCGCATCGGGCTCCCTGCTCCGTGGGGAGTCTGCTTCTCCCCCTGCTTGTGCTCTCTCTCTCTCCTCCCTCTCTCTCTGTCAAATAAATAAATAAAATCTTCAAAAATAAATAAATAAATAAAATGAACAAATAAGACTTTTAGTGCTTAGAGAAAGAAAGGGGAGGCTGAACAGACAGTGTCTGGCCACCCCTGGGCACACGTGGGTGGCAGCCTCGGGGGTGGGCGGGGGGCAACAGCTGGGCATGGAGGAACGCAACTGGAAGCAGGCTGCAAACGGGTCAACTGCCACCTGACCGCTTCGCTATCCTCCTGACCCAACCATCCTCCTCCTTCCACTTAGTCTTCGAGAGTTTAAATACTGCTTTTGAATTGCTTTTCTGAGAATCATGGTTCCAAAGGCCTTTACAGCTGAAAGAGCCCTTAAGGATGACGATGATAAGAGAGGTATCCCTAGAAATAATAGCAATGATGACAATGATAGCTAGCATCCACTGGAGGTATGCTGTACACAAGACACTGTTTTAGGTGCTTTACAGGCATCCTCATTTAATTCTCCAGTCACCTCTCCATGACCTCCATTTTAAGGATAAGGAAACTCTGGATCAGAGAGATTGAGTACATTCCTCAGGTCGCACAGCCAGTAAGCAGTGAACCCAAGACTCAAACCCAATCATTCAGAACCTATGCCCTTAACTATGAAGTCTTTCTAACTACCTAAACCAATCCACTCATTTTCATGGATTGTAAAGTGATGTCCACAGGGATGAAACAATTAGCTATGGACATATAACTAGCAGCAGAGTCAGGACTCTAAAAGACCCCTGGACTCTTGATCCAGTGCTCTTTTTACCATACCACAAAACCATAACGAGTGCATCAGGATCACAACAGAAGACTCCTTGGTTCTGCACAACTGTGTGCATCCATGGTGTTCCTTCTTAGGCTCTGTATTTTCTAAGTACCATCAGTAATCAACTACTTGGGTCAATGTTTTCCTTGAAAGGCTGATCACAGGTAGGTAAACAAAGCCTTTCTTAAAAACATAATGTTTATTTCTCCAATAAATCTGGTAGCGTATTCTTGACTGGAAAAAAAGTACAGCATGAATGCGTGCCACGGAACTCTATAATGGGAAAACCAGAAAAATAAGGATCGCTGCATCGTGATTATAAATAACCATCCGGAACCAGACCTGCTTCATTTCAGGGTAGGACACAAGAAAATAAACAAAGCAAGTGTTTAAAAGCGAATTCAATTATCAAATTGAAATTTTTATAGTGATCCTCAAAGACATTGATAAAGTGGGGGCCGTCGAAGTTCAGCTGGGCAAATGCAGATAACATATTATCAGCCTTCACCCTGTCCCTGGACTTCCTGCCCATGGTGCAGAGATGGGAGGCAGAGGACAAAAGTCACAGCCAGATTAACAGGATGTCGTGGCAGACCTGCAGCGAGTATGAACGATACCTGGTGTACGCTTCCCCCGGTGGGAGAGGGGGTGCCACCATGACAAAGCTTCCTCCCTCACCTCTGTTCTCCTAACGGTAACCATTTTTAATGCTTTTCTAGGATCCCATGTTCATACATCTTCACAGGCACGTGATTTAATAGCAATTGCCAAATTGCCCTACAACTGTCTTACCGATCTGTGGAGTGAGACCATGTATTTCCCCACAGTACTAATGCAAGAGGTGAAAAATGATACTGTTGCTTTATTCTGAATTTTTATAATTAGTCATGAGGTGAGAAAATTTTTATATATAATACATACTTACATAATTATATGTTTCTTACTCTTCAGCTAAGATCCCTGCTACCCATTTTCCCATCACACAGCTTATCGTTTTCTTGCTGATTCGTAGTACAGTCTTCTATAAAATGGGTGTTAGTCCTCAATATGTTATGTATATTGCAATTTTGTTTTTCTTTCACTACAGTAGTGGCACCTTATCCGCGGTGGATACGGTCTGAGACCCTCAATGGATGTGTGAAACCCACAGACAGTACTATCTATACTATGTTTCTTCCTGTACATACATACCTACAATGAAGTGTAATGTATAAGTTAGGCACAGTAAGAGATGAACAACAATAACTAATAATAAATTAGAACAATTATAACAATATGCTATAGTAAAGGTTGTATGAACGCGGTCTCTCTCTCTCTCTCAAAATATCTTATCATACTGTACCCACTCTTCTTGCTGTGATGATGAGAGATGACAGAACACCTGCACGATGAGATGAAGCGAGGTGCGGGACGCAGGCGCCGTGATGTAATCTTAGGTTCTACCACTGACCTTCTGACGAGAACTCAGAAGCAGCATCATCTGCTTCTGGACCGCAGCCGATCACGGGCAACTGAAACCCCGGAGAGCGTCACCGTAGATAAGAGAGGACTACTGTATTAAAAGTTTTAAAGTTGTATGTGGTCAACACTTCCAAAACTTTTCAGGCCTCTGGGCTACATGGCATATTTAGAAAGGAGTGCGCTTTACATTGACATTGATCTTTATATTGAAAACTTCCTTGGGGAAAAAAAAATTAAAAATAGAAAAAAAGCGACAAAAGAAAGAAAGAAAGAAGACTCCCTCTATAGTTAAAAATGATGTCACTGACCCCTAAGATAAATAAATGCTTTGAACTAGGTTTCTGACTATGACGGCCAGTCGTGGCTTGGCCTCTAGAACAGTCCTGGAGAGCTGGCTGTGCACATGTGCTGAGGTCCAGGAACAGAGTGTCTGAGCAGGGCCGACAGCCCCATAAGAGAATGAACTAAATATTCAGGACCCCCCTTCCTCTGAAGCTACTGAGATATCTTACCTCCCCCCCATTCTGTTCAAATTTAGATTGTAGATTCCTTGTGTTCATGTCTAATATAGTGTTTCTTGGCAACTCAGTAAACACATATTGGGACTTTAGAGCTGGAAGGCACCCTCATTTTATAAGATGGAGAACTGAGGCTTCTCCCCTCCTGGACCCACACTATTTGGGCACTGCTGGAGAGAATCACAATACAGAGGCATGGACTCCAACGTCAGCAGGGCCAGCACTGCCCACACCTCTGTGTCTCCCTCTCCTAACTAGCCCAGGAGGAATTCCAAGCCTGAACTACATCTCATCCACTCCATGACCCCACCACCATTTCCTTCCAGACAATTCCATGTCCCCAACTCTCCTAAGCCTCCATCTCCTGAGCTCCAGACCCACATCTGCAGCTGGTTCAGAAAAATCTCCATCTGCAAATCACACAGGCAATCACAACCCAACATGTTTGGAACAAAACCCTGTCATCTTTCCCTACACTTGTCCTGCCACCTGCATATCATCGTGGTCCATAGCATCACATCCAAGAGCAGCACAAACCAGGACCCTGGGAAAAAACCGGCACCTCCCTCTCCCTCTCATTTTTCTCTACACCCAATTGGCTGCTGCATCTTGTTAAGTCTCTCCCTGGGACTCTCCTTTCTAAGCCTCCTTCCTTTCCACAGCCACGCTCTCAAGCCTCAGGCGGCCTCCCACGGCTTCCTGATCACCATGCCCACCCCCAGGCTGTGCGCTTCTACACCACCAGCCCTGTGGTCTGGCTACAATACAAGGCTAGTACACCTTACCCCTGCCAAAAACCCAGGACCCCTCATCTGGCCCAGTGGTTCCCACAGGGGATGGTACTGCCTCTTAGGAAACATTGTGGAAATTTGAGGGGGCACTATTAGTTACCACAAAGGCTGGGAGGTCACTACGGCGGGTGAAGGCCAGGCAAGTGAGACGCCTACAAGGCACAAGGGCAGCCCCACAAAGAACTGTCCCGATCCCTCCACAATTTTTTAAAAATCCCACTGGCCATGCTTTGTACGTGAAAAGTCTATCATTATCAGAGCCTAGAATTTCAATTTGCTTTAAATATAAACAAAAATAATATTGCAGGAATGTACTTATGTAAATCAAGAGATCAACAGCCAGAAAACTATTTCTCCATACTGTCACTGAGCACGTCTGCATCAGTCACCTGGGGGGCAGGGAAGAGCAGGTCTGCTCAGAATGCATATCCCCAGGCTACATCCCAGATGTAAACTGGATCTGCAGGGCAATGAACAGGGCCATTTACTTCATTTGCTCACTCAAGTTTGAGGTGTACTGTGTGAGAGGCTGTTGGGAGCCACGTTCTGGAAAAGACTGTTAGGGTCAGGGTGAGCCCACTAGGGAATAGTTCACAGTTGACTGGTGGCAGGCATGGGGGAATACAAGATCCTGACCTCTCCTTCCTCCTCTCCTGCTCATTCCCCATCTGCTTAGAAAATCCCTCCTCCTACTCCACAACTCTTTCTAGAAGAGGCTTCTTCAGCCTGCCCCAAGGCCTCTCTTCATATCTCAAGGCACCATCTAGCACTCTTGTTAAAATAACAGTTTCCACTGTGTTTCCCCCCCCGGGGCAGGCAGGGACTCTGCCTCACTCCCTTTCTTCTCCTCACAACTAGCCTCCTCTTTGCCTAGCTAACAACAGACTTCAGTAACTACTTTGCAAATGAATAAATGATTTAAAAAAAAAAAAAAAGGACAGCAAATACACACCCAGTTGCTGGGAAGAGTAAGACCACAAGCCTGTCTCCTCCTCTACACGGTGTAGCTTCCCAGGATGATTCCTGATTCCTCCGAAGATGATGAAGACCGGCGGCCAGCAAGCCTTCCCACTCCAGCCCCAGACTCCGTCTGGGCGCCCAGGACGGAAACCTCCGGGCCATTGACGCCTCCTCACTCACGAACTTGGGCACTGGGGACCAGCGAACAGCTGCAGAAACAGCCGTACACACGCATCCCCATTTGTCTAGGTGGTGCTTTTTTGTGCGAAGAGCTTGCTCTGTGGTGGTTTTCTTTACCACTTGGAGGACTGATGTTATTTTTAGGGGCCAGGGGACACCAAAGAGGCTTATCTGGCAAATGAACATGATTTGTTCGCCTGAGCTTTGCGTGTGTATGTGAACATCCTCACGCTCCTAGCCAGCAGTTCTCAAATCCATTAAGAGACTCCATAAACAGGACGGGGACAGGAAAACAAAAACCCCAGGATGACAAGCGTGCAAATTAACCCTGGAACCAGGCGAAGAACGGGTGTTGACAGACAGAAAGCAATGAAGCTGGCCATGTGTAAGGATAAGGGAAATTCTGAATAAGAGAACATTCTGCACAAAAGTTTTATTAGGAGAAGACATTAACACCAGTCATTTATGGTCCCCAAAGCCCAGTATATTATCATCGGGGAAGGAGGTATCCGCTGTGTTCAAAGGACCAGAGGCACTGAAAATTCAGGACCCAGAGATGTACATTCCTCTGAGCTCCCTCCTCCGGCTCTCAGATAATCAACTAATAGAGACAAAATAATCTAATCATGAAGTAATAAATGCACATGGCAAAAACACAATGGATATACTATTCAACAGAATTATACATCAGCTGTTCTGTCAAGATGATAATGAAACATCAGACAATCTGTGAGAATCACATGCCAAAGAGGAGAAATACAAATTGGGCTCCTCCATTCCTCATGGAAATGAGAAGATTCTAAACTAATCAATTAGCTCAACATCCCCCACTACCTCCACCCCAGCTCTGCATTATCATTGCTCTTCATGAAATTTCCTGGGAATCCACTTACTATTCTGTGATCGTGGATATCAAATGAAAATCAAGTTCTCTGTTGAACACAAGAGAAACTTTACATTGTAATGTAAGATGAACTGATTAAGAGCACTTAATCTATGAACAGCTAATTCTGAAAACCTTGAAGCGGAGTGGATGAACTGTCAGGAAGGAGAAATGCAGCTTAGTTTTGATCACACAGGAAAAAAATGGATTCTGGCGCTCAGCAGGCTGCCTTATTACCAAGTACAGTAACTGGGACTGTTCTTTCTCAAATTATGCTCTGCAAGTTAGAATGAAGACCCAATCTTTGGAGAACCAAGGTAGAAAGAATACCTTTTCTTTTAGGAAATAAGTTGCTTGGGGCTTTGAGAGTACCCTAAAAGATGCAAGGTAGCTCAAAGAGAAGAATGGCTTCTCTTTCTAAAGCAAATTTCATCTTACCCAACCTCTTACACACTGGAAAGGGATTACAAACTCAGGTATATTTGGAATAAATTTATTATAAAAAGTAGTAAACACTGTCTACTGAATACACTCTGAGAAAAAGGACCTCAGAATGGCTTTCTCACTCTTAAAAATTCTTGAGGACTCCCTAAGAGCTTTTGTTTGCATGAATTATATCTGTCGATATTTATTATATTGGAATTAAAACGAAGGCCTTTTTTAAAACAAGACTATCCAAGCACACATTAAGTAGTGATGATGCCATCATATGCCATGTAGCCTCTGGAAAATTCCACCGTGCGCTTGTGAGAGAATGAGTGAAAAAGGTGAATAAAAGGTGAAAAAAGGTGAATAAAGACCTTACCGTTATTTTGAAAAGAATTTTGCCCTTAGGAGCTCCCGGGGGTCCCCAGGCCACACTCTGAGAACTGCTAGACTCATGTCTGGCTGACACAGAGATGTTGACTGTTTCAAGCACCACTTCCCTCGTGAAAACAAAATACTCTATGTGTATTATGAGTCAATAAAAAGTTTACAAAATGGCAGATGCCAGCTCTATAAGAACTTCAACAAGTATGTGTGAAGCTTTCTGGGAGAATGACAGGAAGACGGGCTCTTTAATCTTTCACAGTTCACCACATTTGTTTGATGGCCTCTACCAGCCCAGATGACTTACTGCTTCCACACAGGGTTAGGAGATGCCTCCTCCAAGGGATGGGCCTGTCTCAGTAAATTCAGTCCCTTCAGCAAACACTGCGCGCAGGTCAGCCACTCCCAAGAGGCAGCATACCTCAGGGGTCAGGAGCACACAATGAAGAGGGAGACTCCCTGGGCTCAAATGCTAGCTTGGCCACTTGCTGGATAATGTTGGGTGAGTTATTTAAATCTCTTTGTGCCTCTGTTTCCCCAAGCATACAAAGGGACAAGAATGGCATTTACCTGACAGGAGCTTTATATAAAGCAAAAGGATTAGATGCCTAAGCCGTAGTAAATGCCCAACAAATACCAGTTAGTATTATACCTTCTTCAAAAGTCTCAAGGCAGTCTTAAGCTCAAAGTTCAGAAATATAAGCTCCATAAACTTACTAAAAAAAAAAAATACCATTATTTAATTCTGTGAATTAAAAATAAAATCTTACTTTTTTGTTTCAGTCTTTCTGATTGAAAATGGTAAGTGCTGCCTGAAACAAAAATTGAACTACTAATCTCATAATGGGATGGGGAATAAGATGACTATATAAATAAATATATAATTATTATATATAAATATTTATTTATAATATATATTTATTTATAACATACAAATATTTGTTTATAGCATATAATTATATGTAATTATTATAATGTAAATACAAATAATTCTTACAAAAAGAAGATTTTTTTATCATTAAGCCTTAATTCATTAGACATTTATTGAGCACCTGCCATGTACCAGGCTTATACTAGATGCCAGGATGGAAAAAAAAAAAAAGCAGCCCGACAAGGTGTCTGGCCAATCGGGGCTTACACAATCTAGTGGGGATGGGGATGGAAATAGATCAATATAGCAGGCATCCTGCTGTATGATTAAAGTCCAGTTCTGCTCAGGGTGCTGGGGCCTCAGGTAGTTGCATCCTTCGCCCAGGCGAGGGCAGAGGGAAGGAAGAAAGGACTGTTCTCGCTGACATCTGGAAAACATCTTCCATACCAGTGAAGTGAATTTTTCCTTTCACTTGTCATTGATTCTGTTCATCTACAAGAAGCCCATCTATCTACAGCTTTATTCTTGCACCAGCTCTTCAATACAGATCTTTATTGAGCTTTTCCGTCTTTGTAAATCTTTGTAAATTGTCCTTTCAACATCCATAATGACAAGCATTTCGACCCATACATTCTATTTACATATCATAGTAACAGCCTCTTATTTGGATGTCAAATTCCAGTAACTAAAAACTCAGATGCATACAAACACAAAACACAAAGACACTGAAATAATTCTCAAAACCATGGCTACTTTCTATAAACTTCATTTCCTCTGGAGAGTGTCTCAGGCCACAGTTACTCTTATTTTACACAATGGTATAGTGAGTTTGTTCATTTTATTTTCTAGCACATTGGAAATACAGAAATCTGAAGATCAATTGAAAATATGATGCTCAGCTCCATGAATTCTCTAAAGTATCCAACCAGGACTTTAACCAAATGAAATTAGTCTTCATGGAAGCAGAAAAGACTAAGTAATGTCCACAAAGTATTTCAGACATCTAAACTCTCACAAGAAGAGTCCTTTGTCCTTGTGAAAGACTGATGTCCATCTTCCCAGTATGTCAAAAGACTAAAAATTAAAAATCAAACTTAAATCTACACTCAAAATTCTCCTAAAATTTTTCTTAAAAATTCTACTCCCTGCTCAGAATTCCCTTGCCTGAGTAGCTGTCCCTTATCTCTATAATGACTTAGTCAGTATCATCATGGTATAGAAAAAGAATGAAGAGTGAGTACATTACTATAGAAATGTTGGCCATTTGTTTAAATGCTGGAGAAAAGTAAGCTCTAAGATTTATAGATAACAGGTTTTGAGAGAGGCTTATCATTCTGTAACTTTTAGTTGTTGGACATTTGCAGCCTAAAATAGAAAACTCAGAAAATTCAATGTGATTTTTTTTCTTCTCAGATAACCACAGCCAAGATGTTTTTGAGAACGTGAACTTTCCAAGTGATCGCCTCATTTCAACACCGTATGTGGACATAGCTCTGGTCTGAATGTTTGTGAGTTTCAGAGATGATCCAGAAATCACACATGAGTATTATATAAAATCAGATAATGTGGGATGTAAAATATATGTTGCAGAGGGAGTAAATTATGTGGATTCTTCTGGCCCTGTGGAACACCAGGATTGTCTCAATTTCTCTTTTTCCAATGTGATTTTTATCTCCCGTGTATTGTTTTGATATGTTGGAGGCTGGTAGGATAAGCTGCACACAGGGAGCTTTTTTTTTTCTTAAACCATACTTGGTTTTCATTTTAGGAACAAATTCCTCCTCTCCTCATTTTTTCTTCCCCCAAGGCCCATTAGGTTTATAAATAGACTCAGAGCCCAGAGGGAAGACTTCAGGAGGCACAGGTGGACATTTCATCTGAATTTGCTGAGCCCACTTTTGTCTGAACGGCCTCATCCTCTTTGGACCACATCTGGGCAAGCCAAGCGAAGCAGGAAATAGAGTAAGCGGATCGGTGATGTCAGCTACCAACATCACTGGCCAAGATAGAAATCGCACATTTCACTCAGAGGTTGGGTAGGGAGTGTATGTTTTTAACTGAAATTTTCTTCCCAGTTTTCTCCTTTTTTGGCTGGGGTAGAAGTATGATATCAAAGGCCTGTCATACAAATAACGAATGTGAGAGAAATATGAGCAGACATCAGTTGAGCCTCAATTTCCAAGCCAAAATTCAGGATGTAAGGTCTAAAACCAGGAAGAATATTTTAGAGCCAGAAGGTTTCAGAACATCTGAGACGTGTGGCCTCTGCCGCTGTAACATGGTCCACTCCCTCCCATCCACTCACCCCAGAATTGCTTACCCTTTGTAAGGCAGCCCTTACTCCAGAATGGCCAGACTTCCCAAACAAAATGACAGACAATGCAGGCTTGTCCCCAATATAAATTGAAGTCTCAGGACACACTACTCAGTCGTTTGGAAGTCAGCTGGAAAGGCTCATGGAGGCCCCTCAGGCCGCCCAGCGCAGGGACAACATGGGCCCGTGCAAGCATACGACGGATCAAGTCAAATGTCTATGATCCAACAGCTAAACCACAACATAGATTCCATTAGGCAACATTCAGGTAATGAACTGAACCCAATTGTCCTTTGACCATTTTAAGGAAGAATAAGCTCTGCAATAATAATTTTCTTGGAAGATTTAAATATAGACATTATAGTAGGGTTCAATGAAAACAATCTCTTATAAAGGGGAGACCATCTCCTCAAATAGACTCTAAGGTGATTTACCTTTGAGGTACATATTTCTGTAAAACTCTTACATGAATTACCAAAAATAACCAAACTTTAAAATACTCCCTATATGCCCATTTTTAGTTTTATACATACACACACACACATAAATGCCCATATCTGTATGCATTTTTCACTAGGCAACCCAAGCTAAGTACTGGGGTTTATCTGTAATAATCTAATACACTATAACCCAATGGCCAAGCTACAGACAATAGCAGGTGCTTCCAGAGAAAGAATAGAGCCCTTTCAAGCAATTATAGAATTACACAATGTGACCATGTTTACATTATCGAAGGGAGGCAGGCCCAATTACCTAGCTACTTCAAATTAATAACCCCATTTACCTCAATTATCTGGCAGGCAGGGTCTAAATAATCTGAGCAATTACCTCAATTCACTCAGATGGTATAGATTTGGCCTGTGAGTCCAGAATAATTTTTCCTTCCAGAACGCCTCCACCATCAGCAAATATCAAAATGCACAAGAGCAAATTCACATCAGCTTCTTCCATAAGGATTTTAGAGCAAATTCTCTCCACTGTCTGCCAGATTAAAATTTGTTATACTCTAAATAACACAGGTTTGAGGTATTCTTTTTTTTTCTGACAAAAACTCATAGGACCACAGGATTTTAGTGCTGGAAAGTACCCCAGGTCTAAAAGCCACTTACTAGTAGCAACATCCAACGGGAAATCCAGCTACTGACTCAGAGCAGTGAAGTGAAGGAGCTTCAAAGCCCAAATGCTTGGGTTGAAACTGTGGTTCTTCCACCTAACAGCTGCAAAGTGACCTTGGCAAGTACTTACCCTCTGAGCCTCAGAGTCCTCATCTCTACAAAGGTGGTAGTGATGGCACTTGGATACCTTATCCATTTGGTACCAGCACTAAATGAGATAACGCATGTAATGCACTTTGCAAGTTCTTGGAACATACTACCATTGTTAAGCACTTAATATTATCATTGCTATAACATCACCGCCTTTAATGAGCTCAGTGGTGGCCCCAAAAAGATACGTCCATATCGTAATCCCTAGGACCTGGGTATAATACCTTATGCAGTAAAAGATATGACTAAGTTAAGGATCCTGAGAGAAGGAGTTTATCCTGGATTATCCAGGTGGGCCCTAAATGCAATCACATATGTCCTTACAAGAGAGAGGCAGAGGGAGTTTTGAGACAGACAGACAGAAAATAACACAGACACACAGAGCAGAAGGCAATGTGAAGACAGAGCAAGGAGAGATGAGGCTATAAACCAAGGAGTGCTGAGAGCTGCCAGAAGCTGAAGATTCTCCCCCTAGGGATGCCAGAGGGAGTGTGGCCCTGTCACTGTGATTTCTGGCTTCTGGAGATTTCCGCTGCTTTAAGCTAACACGTTCAGGGTAATTGGTGACAGCAGGCCTAGTAACTAATATACCACCGAAACAGATTGAGGCTCTTGTCCAGGCTTTAAACTGCGCCGTGATCACGTTAACAATGACAATGACAAGGTAAGGGTGCCCAGAAGTGGGAAATGCCAAGGGCTAGTGTTACCAATTGAGCTTGACAGAAGCAGAGAAGCAGGAAAACGCAGGAGACACCAGGGAAACAGGTTTGGCTGGAGGACAGGGCTCAGGGAAGTAAATGCGTTAAGCCTGACGCTGGAGGCCCACCCTGAAAATGGGTCTTATCCACCAGTAATAGTAATGGAAAATGTCAGTGAATCGTTTGTTTTTAAATGACGTCCTTATCCAATCAGCACCCTGTGTTTTTTCATTGTATTTTCACATCTTGAATCTGTGGGTGGGTATCTCTCATACATTTGGGGAAAATTTTTAGCCATTTTCGCTTCAAATATGCTTCTATCCCATCCTCTCCCTGTCTTCTTCTGAGAATCCAATTATACATATCATAGACTTCTCATTATATCCCACTTCTCTTATGTTCTGTTTTGTATGTCCCACTTTTTCCTCTCCGCACTTCAGTTTGAATAATCCCAATAAACTTCCTTCCAATTCACTTCGCTTTGTCTTCTGCTACGTAGGATCTTCGGTTAAACCCCACTCTACTGAGTTCTTATTTCAGGTATTTTCCCACTAATGCCCATTTGAGTCTTTATAGATTCCAATTCTCTGTTGAAACTTTCCACCTTTTCATCTATTTTCCCCACTCAAAAAATTTCTTGAACATATTAATCAGTTATTAAAAAAAATTTTACTAACTCTAATTAGTAAATTCTGGACCACCTGTGAGTCTGTTTATATTACCTGCTTCTCTCTTGATTTTCTGGGTGACACAGGCATGCCTAATCATTTTTTATGGATACTAGACCCCACATATAAAACAAGTGAAGAGATTTCTGGTGAAGTTGCCTTCCTCGGGAGATGGCTTTGCCTTCTGCTGGCAGATGGAGCTGGGGTGGAGAATGAGGTTGAACACCTCAAGCAGCGAGGGACTGGTACAGGACTAAACGTCCCCTGGGTCACTGCTCTTCGCAGGATGTGGCCCACCAAGGCTTTCACTCTGCCCCCACCTCTTATTGCCTCCCAAAGCAGGTCTTGAACACTCATTTTTATCTTCCCAGCACCATGACTGCTGAACATCCACATCCCTTCTGCCATCTGGGGACTTTCTGATCAGCCTTTGAACCCCCCAGGCCATGCAGCTTCAGGATTCAGCAACTGTCTTGAGGGGGAAACTTAACTGACTCTCCAATTTTGTCTCTCCAGTCCAGTCCTATGAGGCCACCAAAACCTCTGCTGGTTTCTCTCACCCAGAGCAGCAATGCTCCAGCCAGGCAAAGCCTGGATTTCCAGTCCCTTGCCAGCACACCAAACCAGAAATGTCCCCAGGGACAAAGTAGCAGCAGAGCTGTTGGCTCACCTCCTCCTCATCTCCCCTTCCTGACATCTCTGCATTCCCTACCCAGTCCTCATTGTCTCAACATCTCCCAGGTGCTTTTTTTTTTTTTTTTTAAGCTGTATTTTATTTGTTTGAGAGAGAGTGTGCGAGCACAAGCAGGAGGGGCAGAGCAAGAGGGAGAGAGAATCTCAAGCAGACTCCATGCTGAGCATGGAGCCCCATGTGGGGCTTGATCTCAGGACGCTGAGATCACAACCAGAGCCAAAACCAAGAATCAGACACTTAACCGACTGCACCATCCAGGTGCCCCAACACCTCTCAGTGCTTTTGCCCATAATGATTTGTGTGTGTGTTTGTATATGTGTATTTTATATGGCTTTTCTTGTTCTTCTTGGGATTGTTCATATGCTTCAAACTACTCAATCTTACCCAGAAGCAGAAATCCCCCCTTTATATTTTTCAGAGTACTTTCACTACAATATTTTATTTCCCCCTTATAAACCTCTGGGGGAAAAAATTGGGCAGTATTTATTACTTCAATCTTTTAGACTAGGGGTTGGCAAACTATGGCATGCAAGCCAAGTCCAGCCTATTGCCTGTTTAGGTAAATTTATATTGGATCACAGCCACAGGCATTCATTTACATATTGCCTGGGGCTGCTTTTGCATGACACTGGCAGAGTTGAGTAGTTGTAGAGAGACCACAGTGCCCCCAAAGCCCCAAATATTTTCTATCTTTCCCTTTACAGAAAAAGTTCGCCAGTGCCTGTCTTATACAGAGAAAGCTGAGGCTCAGGAACTTTCAGTGACCTACCAGTTAACTTGAGACAGAAGACTGCATCCAAGGTCCCCTGATGTTTATTCTAGCCACCTTGCCACTCTTCTAATTTGCTTCCCATCACACGATTTATTATAATCATTTTTTAAGATTAACCCAACAAACAGAGGGAGATGAGTCTGAACCAGACAGGCTCAGTCTGGAGAAAGGAGGAGTCCAAGCAAACACAATTAAGGGCCCTTCTATCTTTGGAGTATTTGGGGAGTTTCGGCAGTCACCTTGGAAATCTGCTGGAACAAACAAATAGGAGAAGGCAAGCATTCAAAGATGCCACTCGAAGGAAAGAAAGACTTAACATTTCATAGGGTTTTTTTGCTGTTGTTGTTCAGAAAATGAACATGTAAGGCAGAGCAATGAAAAGAATCCTGAAGAATATGTTCAATTTTTATCCATTTGATTGCTAAGAGCTTTCATCACGGCAGTCCCTGAGCTGGAGGAAAAAATGTCCCCAGTAGAGGATGGCAGCTCAGAGACATGCACACAGACATTATATATTAAACAAAACAAGAAAATAAGAAATTCTGATACAGTTCCACACTTAACAAGGACTTGAAAGGCCATCTTTATTCTTCTCCTCTGCTTAACACAATACATGGCAATTTGCTTCTTTTTCACAAAATTGTACAATCTGATGAGGGATGCAATTTAGCACCCCATGTCAATTATTATTGCTAAGAATTTCAGAATCATGAGATCACCAAAATTAACACACACACACACACACACACACGACCTGGTGGTGCAGCTAGTCTTTTTTCATTGCATCTTATGCAGAAGAACTGCAGGGCATGTCTACATCTTGCCAACTACAGAGTCTCATTTTTCCAGAGAAAATGGATTCATGGCTGAAGAGGGCAAAGCAAGGTGTAAGAGAGAGGAGAAATACTAATTTATAAAAGTAAGGGAATCATGACTTTAAAAAAAGAAACACGAGCTCCCCTCAGAGGAGAGGAAAGCAAACTCGGGAGGAACGAAAGGTTCTCCAGGCCTCCCTGACAGGTTCCCAAAGTTGATTCTCCCAGTGCTCAGATTTTTTTGGAGACAGAAAGGCAAAAGCAGAATTTAGCTCACATTTCCATCAGTGAGCCACTTAAATGCTCATCATTCTGTGTCATGCTCTGAATTCTTCCATGGTCCCCAACTCCCAGTTTGGAGTCCGAGGCCCCGGACACAGCATATGTGGTGCCCCAGAATCCCATGTCTCCCCTCAAACTCACTTTCCGGCTACACTCTGCCCTGTCTGTTCTGCTCTTGCAATGAAGAACGCCTACAAAATGCATCATCCCATCACCCCAACTACAAAGGAATGAAGTTTTGCTTGAGGACCACATTTCTACTTCAGAATTTGACATGAAAGAAGTTAGAATATTTTACTTTATTTTAAAGTTGTAATATCTATAAAATCTCTATAGTTATTTACTGATGATCTCCTGTGTGAATATTGCAAAAGTTACCGCATTATGAAGATCTCCTGCATTGTCTACTCCAAATTTCCCAACTGGTGGTTCACGGAGTCCATAAGAGTGCAAAGGACTCTTTCTGCTCAATAAAACCACAAAGAGGGCAGTTTCCAGGAAACCAGTCATTCTCTCATCTTCTTCGAAGCTGAACTTCACGCTCATACCTGATTTTCAAGTAAAACACCAAGTACCCTCAGAAACCAACACTTTTTATACAGGAGTTTCTTCCACCTTGTTAGCTGAGAGTTTCAGAAACATAACGCTTGTTTGCCAGACAAGGCTTGCAGGTCCACAAAGCAAGGGCTGCTCTGCGGTAAATAAGTATGTACACCCACACTCATTTCTCACAGCTGCAAACAAGGAAGCAGTTCAGGGCTTACCATGAGCACCTATAAAACACTAGACTATCAAACATAAAAATGAGTCTCTGAGCCCAAGGAACATACGATGTAGTTGAAGAATTAACACAACAGACATACAAGAAATCTAACCCCTGGAACATATATTATTTTAAATGGGCATCTTAAATATTAAACAAAGGTTATGAGAATAAGTTAAAAATCCTCAATATATTTTTTTAAAAAGCTTTAAAAATTGATAAGGAAAACACATGCACCCCAATAGAAAACAAGCTGAAGATAAAATACAGCTATCTATGTTTAAAAATACAAATGCTTAGTAACCAGATTTTTTAAAAGTTCAACCTGGCTAGTCAGCAGATAAATGTTGCCCAGGAGAGGGAAGGGCTCAGGACAACAAGGATTTTTGTGGCCTCCCGCAGGGAGATTCATTTCTAGCAAAATCACTTTTCTGGAGGATAGCTCAGAAAAAGGCCTTATCCTCATTTGCATAATAAGTCCTCCAAGGACACAGTAAATATTCAGCAAACCCAGGTTGAATGAATGAAAGCATACCTCTGTTCTTACTACAACCACCAGAATTGTAGGCCCGCTTATTGGCATATTTGTTTACAAAACTGGCTGCCCCAGTTCCTCCCATGTCTATATGCAAATGTCACTCTTCCATCAAGAGGGAAGGTCAACTTCCCCTCCCACTGAATGTAGGCTGGCCTTGTGACTTGCCTTGATCCACAGTATGTGGCTGAAGGGGCACTGTGCTATTTCCAGCCTGGGCCTGGAAGCATGGCAGCTTCTACTTGCACCCTCTTGGGATCCAGCTCAGGCCAAACTCCTGAATGAGGAGAGACACATGAGAAGAACAAGACCAGGGAGAGATGCATCATGATGCCCCAGTCAACAACCACCATTATCTACCCAAGAGGTGAATGGAACCATCTTGGGTCTTCCAGTCAAGCTCTAGCTGATGCAGCCATACTAAGTGACCTTAGGTGATAGCACATGAGCTGACGAACTGCCCTGCTGAACCCAGTCAACCCACAGACACATAAGAAATAAGGCATTAGGCCACCAATTTGTGGGTAATGTTTGACACAGCAAAAGATAAATGAAACAATATATATCTAGTTCTTTCTAGACAGTGTCAAGACAGAGTAATTTTGCTATAGAGAAAGGCAGGGAGGCCACTCTGATTAAAGGGGGGAGCAAAAAAGAGGGGGAAACACACTGACAGACCTCAAGGCCAATTCTTACCTTGTCAGTGTGGAGAAGAGTGAGAGTTGTGTTGAGAAGCACAAAAGAAGAAGCAGGGGTGAGAATTTCAGTAGAGGGGAGCCACTCCTCCAGTCTACTCCCGCACTAAAAGCCTAGGCCAGGGCCCACAGGAGGAATGTGATCAAGGGAGGAATAGAAAGATGCTGGAAAGAAGAATCAAGTGGATATGACTGTATTGGAAATGGCAGGAGGGGAGACAAGAAGAAATTACAGCATCTTGATCTTTCCATCTGGGGAGACAAAGAGCGAAAGGTCAGCAACGCCTCCCTTACACAGTGGCCATGCAGCTCACAAGTTCAGCCGCTCACAAGCTCAGCCACCAGAACATAGTCAGCCTCCACTCACAGATTCCGTGAGGGAAAGCCACCCTGCCTGCTACAGGCCCCACACACAGGACTGGCCCCGAGACCTGTGACCAACTGCCTACTACTCTCCCCTTCTCTACCTGGACCAGAAACACTGATTGCGTCCTGTTCGTCAACACACCAGGCACATGCCTACCCCAGGAGGAGCCTCTGTAAGAGAACGAGGCAAGTCGTGACCCCTGGGAATGCCCAGACCTAAGGGTGAGGCAGAGAAGAGCACAAAGATGTGTTGCCCAAAGACACGGAAGGGAAGCTAGGGATTCAAAAACCTACCTGCGGTTCATGAACATCCCAAGCTTCAGGAGATGAAAGCGAGGGGAAACAAAGTTCCATTGAAGGAAGGAAGGAAGAAATGGATGAGAGCCGTTCACAGCAAGCAGCCTTGGCAGTCCGAGCAGGGAGTGAACCCACATGGGAAGGCAGTTGTAAAGCATGCCGTCCCTTAGCCTGCCGCGCCCGCGAGTCAGCAACACCCGGCGTGGAAGGAAGCTGGGAGAAGCTGGCTCCCTCTCACTAACCCTAAATTAATTCCTAGCAAATCTTTCCCATTCATTATTGTCCTCTTTTCTTCATAAATCAAGCCCGCTAGACTCAAAGACTGGAGCATTCAGGAAGTGCTTACTCAAAGCACAGAAACATCAATATGGAGACTACAGACCCCAGAACGATAACAGGGTGAGATATATTTATATTCCACAGTTGGCGATGCCTCAGCACCCTTTTTGCTTTCTAGAAATTCTGTCAGCTTAATTTATGTGGCTCATACCTCATTCCCTTTCAGGCGACAAGCTTTTTATCTTTTTCATTTGGAAACTTATCTTTAGGATTTTCCAAATCCTCGCTGTCATTAATTTTTGATGTAGTATGTTCTGTCTGGAGTTTCTTGCAGATAAGCAGGGCTCCATTAGATGCCGTCTGTCTACACCCCATGGCTGGTGAATGTGCCCCACCCTGTGATCCGGCTTCAGATCCTAACAGCACTGACAAAATGAGGGGTAGGGTTCCCTCTTCCGTGGCGTTTTTCTCTCCTAAGCCACTAAAACCTTCCCAGATGTTTGTGTCTTTACTATCTTTAGATTAGATGCTTAATGCATAAGTCAGCCCAAGTAGAGTGATAGCGTAAAGAAAAAGGCTGAACATGCAACCTAGCATTTGGAGTTTAAAAAAATAAAAACAAAACAAACTCTACTCAGAGAAAAAGATTAGGCTAAAACCAGATCTCAGATGAAAACTGGTAAGGAAATTGCAACTAGCTGAAGCCAGTTCAAGCTGGGCCAATTATCACCAATCATAAAAGCTGACTTATAAGAGGCCCCGATGCCCCAGTACAATGGAGCAATTAAATCTTTATAACCGAGACAGAAAATGCCACATAATTAGACACAGCCGGAAAAGGGTACATTCGCTTCTCCTTCCTGGGCTGACCCATGAAGGCAGGCGTGCAGCCATCTCTACACTGGCAAAAGGCCGGTCCATTCTCCCATCACTCAGCCTGCCTGAACCACGTCTGACATCAGGCCACTAAGGTGGAGTTTCCTTTGGCAGCAGGCCACTAACAATCTTTGGGTCCCTTGCCTACTCCAGGTCCAAATAAACAGAAGAACAACTATGTCCCTACCCAACAGATACCCACCTGGTTGCATACTAAAAAAAAAAAAAAAAAAATCTAGCTGTTTATTGAAGTGCTTAAGCCTCTGGAGCTAGGCACCTAAGTTAAAATCTTGGTTGTGCTACTCCCTGGCAGCGTTCTCTTTTTTTTTTTTTTTTAAGATTTTATTTATTTATTTGAGAGAGAGAGAGCCCTAGCAAGGGCAGGGGCAGAGGAAGAAGCAGACTCTCCACTGAGCAGAGAGCCCAGTGCGGGGGCTCGATCCCAGGACCCCGGGATCATGACCCGAGCAGAAGGCAGACACTTAACCGACTGAGGCACCCAGGAGCCTCCCTGCCAGCAGTGTTCTTATCTGTAAAATGGGTATAATCACAATACAAACTTCACTGAGTATTATAAGGATTAAATGAGTTAGTATAAGTGAAGGGTTTTGAACAGTGCCCAGAATATAGTAATCACTACATGGGCTGGCTGTGGTTGTTGTGACTATTAAGTATTCCACGGTGGTAGCATTATTATTATGAAGCAGTTCACAAGAGCAAGAGTTGCCATCAGCAGCCAGCTGCAAGGCTATTACACTAACCCAGGCAGGACAAACTTGGGTCATAGGAATGGAGAACACAAGCCAATGCTAAGTGGCACTGCAAAGGCAGATGCACAAACTTCAACAAAAGCCTGGCACAGGAGGCAAGAGACCTGGAGATGCGAAGCTCTAGGAGAGTGGAGAACAGGGTCCCTGCAGGGAAACAGGGAGAAGACCAGTGGCTCAGGGCAGTTGGAGGCCCCTCTAAGACTTCCAGGGAGGAAGACCTTGGGCCTGGCGGATGCTTGCTCACCTTGAACATGAAGCTTATTCTTTTCCCTCCTCCCACATTAACACTGACTGGACACAGAGCCAAGGCCAGCTCCATAAAAAGATAGGACAATGAGTCACAGAAAAGACAGCCCCAAGGACTCTTTCTGTTGACACAAAGACATTTCCTCAAGGTCTGCTCTGTCCCAGGCACTCCAGATGTTATCTCATTTCACCCTGACAATGACCCCGTGTTGCTGTGGGCAGAGAAAGGTTAAGTATCTTGCTCAAGATCATGGGGTTAGCAAGAAGCAGAGTGAAATCTGAACCTTGATCTATCAGAGACTCTAAAACATGCCCTCTCCACTGCACACCACTGCCTGCCTTCCAGTAATGATCAGTTTACCAGTGTCAGCAGGAGAACCTCAGGTATATTGTCAATGGCATTGACGTGGAAAAGAAACTTCCTTTGTTCAACTACTAAGCCAATCCACATAGGCAGAGAGGTAGATGGGAAGGGACAGAAAGGAAAAAAGAGGACCAAGCTACAGACCCAGAGATTTATATTCAGTCATTACCAACAAACTCAAGAGATGTGGTCCCCTGGTACTTTCATTTGTCCATCTATAAAATAGGGATGTTCATATTTATCTTCCCAGCTCTACTTCTGTATGGCTGAGGAAGCTCCTATCAGATTGACTCTCCTGAAGATGACAACTATAGGCTCTGAACAAAGGCCTAAACAAAGCTATCTGAGGGCACTGGAGAGTGAGCCAAGGCAAGACACTGGAGGGGAGTCATCATTTAGAAGAAAGGTACTACACTGAGTAAGTTTATGTATGGTCTTTGCCTAGGAGCAAGTCCTAGTGTGTACCACAGAGGAAGCTAAAACTCAGACAGAAACCCATAGTCTTACTGGCTTGTAGAAACAGAATCCAGGGTGACTGCAGCTACTGGAAAATGAGGGAGGTGTCTCAGAAAAGAGACAGCCAGAGATGAGGTGCCTCAAATTCTGTGTCTAAACTCTGTCCGTATCTCTGGCTGACTCCTGAACCATGCATGGATGAAGTACTCTCCAACCAGTCAGGCTGAGATTGAGCCTCCCAAGAGACGTAGTTTGCAATTGGAGTCAAATCAAGTAAACTACCTGCTAATACAATCAAACAAAAATCAACACTCACCAAAGGAATGTAACAGAACCCAGAGTCTCTACAACATGACAGTCACAATGTCCAGGATATCATCTAAAAATCATTCCAAAGTGTGATCTAAAATGTGACTCATTCTCAGGAAAAATGACAAATCAATGAAGACCAATCCTAAGTTGACTTGGAAGTAAGAATTAACAGGCAAGGATTTTAAAGTGACTTTTATAACTATACTCAATATCTGTCTAACCTACCTCACAGAGTTATTTAAAGCTAAAATACGATGAGGTGAGCAAAAAGTGCTTTGAAAAGTTTTACATTGCTACACCTACAAAATAAAAATACAGGTGCTTCCCACTTTTCTTGTCTATTCCCACAAACACACAATAAAGTAAACTGTTCTAATATGTATCACCTTTCCTCTAGGAACAAGTTATATTCAAGAACTAAATTTCTGATCAAAACTCTGCTTTTAAATAAATCATAGTCTAATAATAAAGTGTTATTATAAATCAAGGCCTATGACACCCATATAACATAAATCACTTTAAAAAAACAAAATTAAGCCACGTGTCATACCCTATTTTAGGCAGAGGGAAGGGACAGGATGTATATAAGGCACCATCGTGGGCTTAGGTGTCAGAAAGCCTGTACTCAAATCCCAGCCTCATGACACAAAAGCTGTGTC
The DNA here is from genome assembly GCF_002201575.2 of Neomonachus schauinslandi. Classification (NCBI taxonomy): domain Eukaryota; kingdom Metazoa; phylum Chordata; class Mammalia; order Carnivora; family Phocidae; genus Neomonachus; species Neomonachus schauinslandi. The sequence goes on from NC_058403.1 coordinate 129,613,490, forward strand.
TCCTTCAATGAGTTACCTAGATGCTTTGCACCTCAGTTTCCTATTGGAAAATGTCGATAATAACAGTACCTGCCTCACAGGATTGCTGTGAGAATTAACATTCAAGGCCTGTGCAGTGACTTGGGACACAGTCAAGTGCTGAATAAACAGGAGGTGAGAGAGGGGAGGTGGCTGGACCAGCATCGCTCCGCTGGTCAATTACAGAACTGGGAGTAGAGCCCAGACCCGTCCCTCTACTTTAAGTCACTTCTTCATCAAATTCTTTCGTTAGGCACAAATGCAGTGTAAATTGGTTATTCCACATTCCTCAAGTCTTACAAAATGAACAAAACACATAAAAAGCACAACTCTGCCATCTCACAAATTTGATCGAAAGATTCTTAAAAAATTTTCAAACTTTCTTCTATTCCTTTGAATTTGAAATGTCTTAAGATATGGTTTAGAAAGGCACCATTCTTTTTTTAAGGTGACCCTGAGAAATTTACATGAGTGACTTTTATTTTTTTCAAGATTTTATTTATTTATTTATTTATTTGACAGAGAGACAGAGCATAAGTAGGCAGAGCGGCAAGCAGAGGGAGAGGGAGAAGCAGACTCCCCGCTGAGTAGGGAGCCTGATGCGGGGCTCGATCCCAGGACCCCAGGATCATGACCTGAGCCAAAGGCAGCCACTTAACTGACTGAGCCACCTAGGCGCCCCAAGTGCCTTATTTTTTTTTCAATCATTTTCATCGGCACCCACACAGAGACTCAGAATTCACTGGACACATACCCACCAACAGCATCTTTATACAAGGGTCTCTGCAGCTATGGGAGATGGTGTGGGTGTGGGAAGACCAAGCACCTCCTGCTTATACTTCTTGTATTTGCTGTCTCTCTTTTCTGTCCCTTTTCACCTCCCCAACACTGACACAGCATTAAGGAATTTAAGCCGTTAAAAAAAACAAAAACAAAAACTGCCTAGGATTTGAGGAGGGAAAGTCACATTTCTTTCCCGTGAAGGACATAAAAAGTGTTATAACTTTATGAAATTTGGGATTTTGCCTTTAAAAAAAAACAGGCATTGAGATGTGGAGCCACTGAGAGAGAGATAATGTATCTTTCCCTACACAGCCCTCCTCCTTCCTGTGACTGAGGACAGGATTTGAGAAATGAGATACAGGAATTCATTAAACACTGGATATAGAAAAGCAACGAAGATCATCTACATAGGTAGCTACAAACCTGAGTCATGAGCCCAGGTCCCGGGCCTCATTAGTGAGGAGAAGAAATTAGAACCTTAAAAAATGTCTCAGAACAAGAACCCAGTCAAACAACTGGGGCCAGAAAGAGAAGGGAGAACATGGAAACGCCCAGAGGTTACAGCTTCTGACAGATGTACACGGGAGGACTGGCCAGGAGGCATCCCTGTGGGTTCATCTGGAGTGTTCTGGAATTACAAGAAACACCCGGCCTGACTAAGGTGTGGAACCTCAGCAAGGCAGCGACCACTCTCTTATGTTTCCAATTTCAGGAGAACACAATTTCCTGTTTGAAAGAAAGAGATTTTGTCTCAACACATAATGACCTTCACAGACCTTTAGTCGGTCCCCTAATTACACAGGAGGGGACAACTGCGGCTGAACTGATTAACACAATGTTAAGTGATGAAAAGCTGAGGAACGTGGCCAACTCGAGGCCATTGTGAGACTAGGAGTCACCAAAAAATCTGGATTCTTCCAGGGGCTGGTGCTACCAGGTTGACCGGCCCTGGGCAAGCTCTTTCTCCATCAATGGCCTCAGTTTCCTCATCTGCACAGGGTCCCACCTGGGTGGTGTGACCTCAGACGCTCCTCTCTCTTCTAAATGCTGCTGGGAAATCACCATTGGCCATAAATATCCTCATTGCTAACACCCAGTTCCCATCATGTGCGAGTGCATGTGCACGCACGTGCACACACACACACACACACTCACACATAATATTTTCAGAATGCAATTACCTTGTCTATTCCTTTAGCTCAGCCCATTCAACACTATTAGCCAGAGGAACCTACCTCAGCTCAAAAACCGGGCAAGATGCCATGACACGAGGTCACTGGGGGTGGTGTAAGGCACCAAATTTCCACAAACTGATCATCTTCTTATCCTACGTATGGATAAACCCTGTAAGACTCAGAGTCCCTTATTATTTAAACGATTAAATAAGAAAGAGCCACAAAAGCACTTTGCATTCTTTTGCAAGCCCTCTATTAATATGAAGCACTACTATTTTCCCCAACACAGCCAGCTTCTACCTCTGAGGGGGAGCTTTTCCTCAAGTCTCCCCACTTTTCTTCATCCTGCCCCATCCTCATCCGGGGTCACCCTGGGCCCTCACCCTTGTAAACACTGCCCTTTCCTCGGTTGATGCCTATGGTCCTCATAGCCCAGGCTGTGCCACATTCCACACTGGTCTGTCTCACAGTTACCCACTCAGTGCAGTGAACCACTCTTTGTCAACATCCTCAGTGGATGGGACCTTGCAAAAAGATCAATTCGGACAAACAACCTCATTTTGCAGATGAGGGAATGAAGGTCCAAAGAACCATTTAAATCATTCCTGTCTTAGGCAGTAAATCCTGTCAGGCCCTCAAGGACATGAGTCTAACTTGACTCTTCCTTGCATCTGGTATCATAAAAACAGTTACGATTTACCGAGTCCTATCTATGGGCCTACCCAAGGCCATATCTGATGATTTCATTCAATTCCAACAACCCAGGAAATACACCCAGAGGTACTAAAGTAACTTATTCGAGGTGGGAGACCTGTCTGCAGGCTTCACCCCAGATCTGCACCCCGCCAAAGCTCATACTTTTAATCACTCAACCAGCACTATTCCCTGATGTGCAGGGAAATGGACTGATAAATAGCTATGGACTAATTAGTTAATGCTACTGCTATTCTCCCTCCTCCCTTCAAGACAAACACAGGCTAGGCTGATCCTGGGGCCAGGAGAAAGAGAACAGCACACCCCCAGGAAGCCAGCCATGGTGATGAGTGATGCTGGGAACAATGGACTGGACATCTTTGGGCATCTGACGGCTACTTTAAAGCACTCAAGGAGAGGAGGCCAAAAATATAGGCTTCCATCCAATGCAATTTTTCAACCACTGATTCACCATGAAATGCAGAGTTGAAAGAGTCTTAGCCACCACGATGTTTGGAATAAATCTGTATATTATTTGGAAAAAAAGCACCAATTATTGGCCCAACATACCCTGTGGAGCCAGGTGGGAGACAACGCCCTGACAAGTTGGAGTTCACTCTTTCAGGACGAGGTTCTGCCATAGCCAGAATACACAGTTCTAGCAATCAAGGGATAGAAGAAGGAATGCCTCTTCTTCCTAATAGACAGATTGTTTTTTGTTTCCTGGCCTTGGATCTGCTGGTTTGGAGGTCTTGGTTCTCAAGGAAGGAATGCTTCTACCAGACAACACAGCAATGGTTTCATTGAACTGGCAGGTGAGACAGCTCCTTGGCTATTTTGGATTACGAATGCCATAAAACCAAAAGGCTAAGAAGGTTGTTACTGTACTTTCCAAGGGGAAATCGGATTGTTGCCATAAAATGGAACCCAGGGCAGTCTCTGGAGTGCCTCTTGATACTTCCATGTCCAAGAGTAAATATTAATGGAAAACCCCAATAGGGATTGGGAGCCACTAAGGATTTAGATTTCTAGATTATTCCACCAGGTGGTGAACTCCAACCAGGTGAGGTGTTGGCTGAGAGCAAAAGCTAAGTCCCAACAGTTAAGCTGAACAACACTGCAGCCTCTTCCAGCTCCAGCAAGCCCATTTAAACACTCTGTATCCTACAGATTGAACTAGAAAAATCACTCATGTCACCCAGAGAAGGACACTGTACCAGTTGGAACTTCGTGTCTCCTCTTCTTGGGGAAAGAACAAGAGCACTGTAGGAAGAGCAGTCACATATTGTTAGGCAGAAACAAAGTTGTTGTGTTGTCCTGTTGAGTTAAAAACGTGCAGAAAGATGTTTAGATGCTGGGAATCTGAATGGGGGGACTGTGCTGATCATTCAGTTACTGTCACTCAGGTCCATCCACCCTTCTAGACCCTGATCTGTGTTGTGAGCCAGGACTCTGAAAATGGCATTCCTCCTTGTCTCTTAGGTTCCTATTAGGTTCTACCAGTGGGGGCTCCAGATGACATTAGATGACAGGAGAGGGGAGAAGGAGCTTCCTTCTCTTTGTGGCACTTCCTCCAGGTGGTAGCAGCTGATTCCATCCTCCAGCATCTTTAACTCCCAGAGGCAGCCCCATGTAGCTCGGTGGTAGATGCTGAGGTTAGAGCCATCAATGAGACAGAAACAGCTTCTATCATCCAAGTGTTTCAAATTCAGCAAGGGAGAAGACACTGAACAAATAAGGAACTGTGATCAATGTTGTGAAGATATACAGGTTCCTCTGAGAGCCTATCATAGAAGAATGATGTCCATGGAATTGTTACATTTGGGGACTCCTGGCTTTTGGCACAAATATATAAGGATAATGGCATCAAATCACATTCAGAGGATCAACTCAGACTGTGTCCACCTGAAGTCAATATACCTTTAAAGAAGGCTGGTGTGCATGACCAATAATTTTTTTTTTCAAGTCCAAGAATTTTTTTAAATTCTTCTGCATTATGGAGTTTTTATACTAATCATTCATTCATTCATTCATTCAGACATGCAACAAGTACCCTTAGCATTAAGGCTTAGCAATGAACAAGGCAAAGTCATGTCCTCTTAGAGCTTACATTATGGTTGGGGGACACCCTAAATAACATCAAAACAATAAAACAGATTCAGATGATGACAAGTTCCATGAAGATAGTCAAGCGGGGAGTGAAGGTTAAAAGTGAATTGGGCAAGAGGACCCTGTTTTAGGCAGGGTCTTAAGAGTAGGCCATTTAAGCAGAGACCAGATGAGAAGGGAGGAACCAGGAGAAGATGTGGGAGCAGAGCCTTCCAGGCAGAGAGGCTCCATAATGCCATCAGAGAGAAATCCTCTAGCCACGTGGCATCAGAGGCACTTGGGCAATGCCATTGTGGAAGGAGATCCTTCATCTTGGGTGGAGAGCTGTCCACTTGTTTGCAGCGAATTCTACACATGAGACAACTCAGTGGTTGAGTTCACGTCCCCAGTCTAGCATGTGGTTATTTTTCTTTTCTTTCAATTTACATTGCAAGCTGGAGAGAAATGAATTACATCCCCCTGGGTTTCTCTGTTCCGTACAATTAAGAAAAGCTATTTCTTAGTCATAAGGCGGATGACGACACCAAGATTTCCCATTTTCTCTCTGCAGGGAGGCTATCATCACTCAATATTAATTGATCCTACTCTTCATCCATAAAGCAGGGGTTGAACAAATTTCTGGTCACAAAAACAGCAACTATTACACTATTAAGGTAAATTATTAATGGGTCTCCATTAAAGCACACTCTCGTTCACACGGCATCAGCTGCCTCAACTCTTACAGTGTTTCTTTAATGGGAAAAAAATGAGTAAATTATTATATTCCTTCCTGATTCTGGATAAATCGCTGGTGCCTATCTTATTTAAGGTTGCCAGGGATTCTCCACCATTTCATCACAACTAGGAACACACAGAAAGGGTGTAATATATCTTGGGTTCCCAGCAGGAGAGTATGTCAATCGAATGCAATTTTATTTTCCTGCTTGAGAGCAGACAAAGTGAAAACAGCAAGAAGACACAAGAAACTCAAAAATCAAGGGGAGCTAGTACCATTTATATGCATTTTTTTCTTTCCCCAGACAAAAATTTGATGCTAGCTTTTAGAGTGTGTGTCCAGATTAGAGGGACCTAGTGGAAGGAAAGAAGGAAGGAAGGGAGGGAAGGAGGGAGGGAGGGAGGGAGAAAAAAGAAGGGAGGGAGAAAAAGGAAGAAGGGAAGAGAGAAAAAAAAAGAAAGGAGAAAAAAAATAATCTAGTTGCATCTTCAAGTAACCAGCCCACAGTGAACTGGGGACATTTGGGAAGAGCCGAACATCATTACTACTGACAGGGGTGACCAGATGCTGGCATCCAATAAAGAACAATTGTCAAATTTAAGAGAGGGCTTTGGATGCCCGTCTCTTCCAGCTCCTTCTTGGTCATTTATTTATCTAAGTGCTAGGGCTTTGTGGAAGGGTATCCACAGGGCATTTACATTTCATCAATATGTTTAAATGTCACAAATCTTGACTTTCACAATTGGAAGGCAGGCTTAGCAATTTACATCCAAGCTGATGAATAACCGTGGTCAAAGCAGAAAGCTTTTCTGAAACATATAATTTAGTCTTGAGAAGAGATATGCTCTGCTCAACAGGGCCTATGGCATGAAATTAGAGAGATGCTACAGACATGGCTCAGGGCATCAAAGAAAGGGCAAAGATGGAAAAAGGAACAGTAATCATTTGCTTCCAGACTAAGGGACCTGTGCCCCCAACCCCCAGGTGCTATGTGTTGGCTGCCCCTTCCTCTGAAAAACTGCCCTCAGCTAGATGGGAGCCACCTGGTCTAAGAGTCTAAGAGGCATGAGAGCACAAAAGCCACCAGTGTGCTCCTTCTTTCTACTCACTGTGGCAGAAACTGTGGATTCTGTCAATTAAAATCCATTTCCACCTCCCTTAAGTTAGTCTTCCTGGACTATAGAATCTGAAAGCCAAAGCTACATTTCCTATTTACTGGAGAGGAAACTGAGGCATGAGAGTTTAAGTGACTTTCCCAAAGTCACGCAGCTACTAAGTGGCAGAACCAGAATTTGAAGTCTAGCTCAAGAGCCTGCGCTCTCAACCACTCCACAATGCTGTCTGTCCCAGAGGAAAAAAGCTTTTACCATAAACTGCCTGTATGAGTTATATAACAATGTGTAACAAATTACCCACAGATTTAGTGACTTAAAACACAAACATTTATTACCTCATAGCTTCTGTGAGTCAGGAATCCAGGTGGTTTTGCTGGGTATCTCTGGCTCAACACTTATCATGAGGTGGCATCAGGGCATCATCCAGGGCTGAAGGGACCTCAAGGCTCCACTGGGGGTAGGACCTACATCCAAGCTCATGCACACCCGTGTTGGCAGAACTCAGGTCCTCCAGGGCTGCTGGACAAGGGCCCAGTTTCTCACTGGCTATTAGCAGGTGGCCTCCCTAAGTTCTTCGCCATGTGGGTCTCTCCATTGGGCTAACAACATGGCATCTGGCTTCACTCAGAGGGAGTGAGAAAGAGAGAGCAAGAGAGAGTCCAAAATAGAAGCCACCCTCTTTTTGTAACCTAATCTCAGAAGTGACACCCCATTACTTTTACTATATTGTATTCACTAGAACCAAGTCACTAGGTCCTTCCATACTCAAGGGAAGGAGATTACACAAGGGCGTGAACACCAGGAGGGTCACTGGAGGCCATTTTGGAGGATGCCTACCATGCTGCTTAATATCATGACATATTAATCATAACAATAAGCATAAAGTTGATGATAATAATAATAAGCATAAAAGTTGAGTTTAAAGTTGTTTTTACCTCAGTTAACTCAGCTCTCAACTCATATTCCTCCCAGTGTGAACAACAAAACCTTCGTTCCTTCACCTCTCTGGGGCACTGTCCCCATCACCTGCCTTAAGCCACATCTGACTTCTCACTTTATAGCAAAGAAAGTAAAGGGTATTAGGAGAAAAGATAGTTCTTTCTTGGGTTTTAGTTATTTTGGTCTAATCCATTTATATGAAGTCCACAGTAAGTACTGCCAAGTGAGAAATAAGAATAAGTTTTTGTTTTAACTTAGAGTTTCCAAATTCACAAGAAACAGTGGTAAGAAAAGGAGCAGATGGGCCACCAGTTTGGGGGATAAAGCAAGGCAATGCTGAAAACCCTCAATTCCTTTCTCCTTCTTTCTAGTCCTGGTCCTGGTATTAACTTGGCCCAGGCTGTTGGAAGAAGCAGCAAGAACTTTTCCTTCACAAGGTTATGAAGCAGACCATTGGTCACCAAGAAAGCCATAATGGACTGCAGTCCAGGGCATCCTAGATGCATCTACTAAGTCCCCAAAAGCTCAGCTGTGGGCATGATCAGCCCAGACAGGTCCCTCACCCCCACAAAGCTGGCTTGATTGAGGCACTAACCCAGGGGTTTTCCGAGCTGCAGTCGGTGGCCCCAGGGATCAGACTTCAGATCTGATTTCCAGGGCCTTCCCATGCCCACCAAACAGTAGACAAATCTCCAGCCATGCAGTTCCCACCAAGTCAAAGATCATGGTAAGTCAAGGCAGATGCTTTTCCAAGATAACACACAGACCCTATTAAGGCCGTGCCCACACTGGACTGGTTTCCAGATAGAGGAAAACAGACACTGGGCTAAGACATTAATAATGGAGACACTGGTTCCTACACTGAGGGACCCCGCCTGACAAAGAGCAGGTAATCAATAAATATCCAATGAATTAATTTTACTGAATAAGCCTATCAGACCAGACTGTTTTCCCCGTTAAGGAAAGTCCATCCGTCCAAGTATGCCAGCTCCCTTAGGAACATATTACCAGTCTTGGATCAAAAACAACGTTTGCTCCAACGGTGCCACGCTGTGTTCATGCTTACTAAGCGACTCTGAATATACACCTGGGATGCCCAACTGAGATAATCCCCTTCCTCTTTCGAGAAGAAGGCTGTCAAACTAATGTATCCTCCTCCTAGTAAATCCTATGTATGCACCTGAAAAGTATGTTTATGCAATAGAATGGGAAAACATCTCAGCTGCTGGTAAGCATTGCAGGTACCCATCACCTATGTAATTTTCATTTATCAGAAGATCTGACCTGTAAAAACATAGAACTGAGGAAATGACTTTCTAGATATAATGACAGTGACATGCAACTTAAAGCCAGAATCTTCTGCCTTTTCACACCAGAACTGCTTTTGAAAAAATTTCCTAGACAAAATTCAACAAGCTTCCTTTCTTTGAAGCATCAGTGAAATCTTGTCAAAGTGTTGGAGAAAGCCTCTTTATAAAAATTCTTTGAAGCAATATCACTAGTAACAATAATTAGTAGAATACATAGAACATTTGTTTTCTGTTCCATTTTAACCAAATTAGATAAAAATTATTCCCACTATGACAGCGCTGCTTTTATGAATTCCGCAGAAAAATAATTTGGTTTTGCTTTGACAGATAACAGTCCTCACCAAGAAATGTCATTTTACTGAAGGCAGCCTTAAGTCGCTGAAATTTACTGCTTGCACACAGCCCCACAGACACACACACACACAAACCTGAGCCTGTTCTCACACAACACTGAGTGCTGTTTCTTGGTCTGGCTTCAGAGTAGCTGGGAAAAGAGCAGGAAGAATTTTTACATTAAGAAAAGAATGCAAAGAATGCCTTCTTTCCTCTTAAATCTAATCTTATTACCTCCATTAGTGAATATTTAACAATAACATTAATACTAATAGACTTGCTTGCTTTATCAAAAGCAACAACAACACAGAAGATGTATAGAGTCGCTTTGCTCGGAAAAGCCGTGTCACGCATATTATCTCATTTATCTTTAAAAATCCCCGCAAACTCTGTAATAGCATATTTATCTGCAGTCAGACATGTTTTATGGGAACCGATTTCCTTACCACTCCACATCTTCTGTATAAAAACAGGGTCTGTTTTTAGCACACCCCCCCAACCAGAACCTCAGAACCTCAACTCATAACTCATGCCCTGACTTCCTTTCAGGAGTCTTCAAAAGAAAACAAAAAAAGCAACCAACTCTTAGCAATTACAGAAACTGAAACAAAAATGAAACACGGGTAGGGAATTAAATAAGTTCACAGAGCCCAACAATTGCTGTTGTCCAAACTGAAATTAAATAAATATACACACCCGGCTCTCCACGAAAACTCTGCTACGCAATTTATTAATGAACGGTGGAAGGAAAGAGAAGCCGAAAGTGGGTCAGGAGAAACTGTTTAATCTAATAGCCTGGAAATTATACTGGGAGGAACAGATGGTTTCACAGAAGTCAATGCTACCTAGAACAGCAAGGAGCAATTTTCTAGGAAAGAAAAATGTTTCCCTACCCTATTGCACGTACTATTTTCAGCAAAGGAGGAGTCTATATTCGGCACAGGATAACCTCTGGGCTTGGCATAGTGACAAAACTGGGACTAAATGGCAGCCATCCACACGTACCCAAGTTCAGACTTGGCCTTCCAAATCTGAGCTAGAGGTCAAACAGCCCTATTTGAAAACCAGCAACAAACGGAAGCCCACACTATACTCTAGTGGGTTATTAACCACACTCGTGATCTTGGCAAAAAAGAAAGTGGTTCCCAACCCGTGATGGACAGTGTGATCTTCGCATGGCTTCCGAGCCCCAGACTCTGAGGGCCCTGGGCGGCAGCAAGACACACAGGCCAGGTGGAATTAGAAGACCGAAGCTCAAGGTCAAGCTCAAGTTGCACGCTCACCCTGTGACAGAGCCTCCCCATCAATACGAGGGTTAGAGCATAACATCCAGTTGTGGTTTTCGTCGCCATTACCTCATTCACCAAAACACATAGGTAAGTTCTCCCTAGAGCAGGGCTCAGTCGAATGGAGAGCCAGCACAGTGGGCCTTCAAATGACAGGTCAGAGACCACCAAGCCTCAAATCTGTACCAGAGAGACCTGGGGTACAGCCAACACTGCTTAAAAGCAAAGGATTTGAAGAAGGCAAGTTTGAGTTCTGATTCTAGCCCTATCCTGTATTTGCTGTGTGACCATCCGCATCTTGGGTAACCTCTCTGAGTCCCATTTACTCATCCATAAAATCAGAATCCTGTGAGGATTCATTTGCACAAAGCATGGTGTGTAGCTCATTAGCTGTTCTTACTGTTGCTCTTGTTACCAATAATAATAATAATACCATCATCATCCAGGCCCATTGCTCCTGTCACAATCTCATCATCTTCAGGGGATCCTCAGCGAGCCAAGAGAGGGCACGGGCTTAGAACAGCCTTTCTGCCATTAAGATAAAATTAGGGCTGCAGCAAGAGGACCCTCCCTCAGGGATGAGCTTAAGGTTTAGGGGACGTAACAAGCCATCACCCCCAACTCAGAGCAGGGGATTTCCTGCCTTATGCTGTAACATCAAGGGCTGCTTTGGGCCTTCCTTCTATCCATCCTCCTCCCCACCTTAATGGCTTCTGACATTTTGTTTCAAGGCTGGTTGGTGGGTTTGTTTGTTTTATCCGAAAAAGAAAAAAATGCCATCAACATCACTGACTTTATGTTCAATTCTGCTGAAGAGCTGCAAATATTATAGATGAATTTGTTATGTTCTGAAGCTGCAGGTATCATATTTAGAGAGAGGTAATAAATACCTCATTAAGGATGGCAAAACAAACACTTGAGGGCACTTGAGGCTCCATCTAAAGGAACCCCATGACGAAACCCACTTTAAACCAAGAATCCTCCTGTCATGCAAATAACCACCCCATCTTGCAGTTCTTTTCCTTGATTTCCGTACCTTCCCGTGTCAGGCTTCCCTATAAAGGGGGACCCACCCCTGTAGGCCCCCTGCAGCCAAATGTCACTCCTAGCCCACTCCTGATCCATCCTAGACTCGAGCTCATCCATTCACACCTGTCCTAGGTTTTCAACTCTAGCTCATTTGTATAGGGCCTGGTCAGGCTGGCAAGGGCAGAGCAAAGGAACAGAAAAGGAGTTCAGAGAACAGAGGTGGTGGAGGCCTAATTAAAGCAAAGTCTTCCAGAAAAGAGCCCAGGAAGAGGCTGACCCACATGACTGGTGGGGCCCAACCACAGCCTACTAACCACACCTTCTAAGAAGGTGGCATGTTTAGAGCTAAGTGTGATGAGCCATGTAACTGAAAATAAAGGTCTATCTAGATACTGGGGATATAACCAGGCCCCCAATATGCCCGGTGTGTGTTGGCCAGAGCCATAGTTCTGACTGTCCCGCAAACCAGGCTATGCCCTCTGGCCCTCGATGAGCGGGAAGGGTTCACTAGCCAAGGTCTCTGAGCCAAGAAGGGGCTGTCTGCAGACCCCAGACCACTGGCTACAAACCTGTTGGCCAGCAAGAAACTGTTCTCTAAACCCACCTCTCCTCTTCCTTCAGCTGCGCCTGGCAACCACCTTGCAAACACTCATTACCACTGATGCAGCCTTTCATCCTCAAATCCATCCTTCCCTCTTGTGTCCTCTACTGTCCCCCTCCACAGTGGCTGGTAAGTCCCCAAGGCTGGGCTTTCAGGGAACACAGCCTGGAGGAGGTGAAGCTTCCCCTGGACCTTGAAGGAGAGAGAGGCCTCAGACCTGGAGCGTGCTGGAGGAGAGGTATCACTCCATACGGAGAGCAGAGGGGCAGGACTGTGTGGTTCCATCTCAGCAACAGCGAGTAGGTTCATGGAACGACTATCAGGAGATGAGGGTAAGAATGGATAAAAGGGAGCCAGTCTGAGAAGCACTGGCTTTTCTGAAGGTTAACCATTTAAGGTTTTAGGGTACCCTGGGGAGGTGGCGTATCTACTGAGGACAGCTGGGTTTCAGTTACAACTGAGATGCAGAGAACTCAGGAAAGAAGGAGGTATTTGGTTCCTGGGAGGAGTTCACTGCCCATGGCCTAACCCGGTGGGTTTCAGCGTGGTCCCCATAACAGCAACAGCAAGCAGAAGCATTACCTGGGAACTTGCTCGAAATGCAAAATCTTGGGCCCCACCCCAGAACTTCAGAATGACAAATTCTAGGGGTAGGGGCTCAGCCACTTGTGTCCTCGCAAGCCCACCAGGTGATCCTGGTGTTGCTAAAGTTTCAGAACAACTGTTCATTCCAGAGTTTCCCAACCCAACCCAGGTCACACAGTCGCTCAGCACTCTGGGGAAAGAAACCAGACATCGGGGACCTGGAGACAACTTGCAGGAGATTCAAACAGTCCCAAGGCTGAGGGGAAACAAAATCTCAGCACATGTGACCTTCCTGAAGGTAACCAGTTGGGGTACCCACATTACACCAACCACCTAGCACTTTACAAATGCCCACTCACTCATTCTCAACCACAGCTGTGCACGGGCATCACCTGTAGTTTCAAACAATCCTGACATCTGGGTCCTTTCCCCAAGATGGACTGAATTGGCCTAGGGTGTAGTGTGGGCATGGGAATTTTTTTAAGCAAAGTTTGAGAATCAATCATTGTGTCCACTGGTACTATTTTTGTCTTAATGAGTATGGCCTGTCTTTTCAAATATATTATAAGCTACTTGAAGGAAATAAATTATGAGTAGGTCATAATATATAGTGAGGTATGTAAGGATTTACTGACTTTATCTTATGCTAAAAAAAAATCATACCTTTTTTATTCTGCCATCTCCACTCAGATAAAAGAAATCTGCATTTCACCTGGTCTTTGAAGGTTCTCCAAATGTGGACTCCAGCATCCCCTGGGAACTTGTTACAAATGCAGTTTCTGTGGCCTAATGAATCAGCAACTCTGGGGCCTGGGCTTCTGGGTTTTGAAGGCCCTCCGGGTGATTCTGAATCACCCTCAAGTTGGAGAACTACGACTTTAAGGAAATGATATGTCCTAAAGGCTCTCAGTCTTTCTCTGAAGGTTAACATTATTTTTGGATGGTATCTTAGACCTTGCTTATCACCTCCCTTCATGACCCATGAAATCTGACAGGCTAACAGTGCCAGGATTTATAACTAGCCATTAGGCACCCAATAGCCCCAAAACACTTGAATCTGTTAATTTTTAGGCCTTAATGTAAATTACGATCCATCCTTTTAGATTAGTCTTTTTCCTGGTTGTGGAGCGAGATTAAAAGGACAACTTAAATAGACAAAGATTATTAGCTGCTTCTGTAGTTGCAGAGAGGACTAAGGTTACCCAGAGTGGAAGTTAAATAAAAACTGGACCCTAAAATGACTCAATGCACAACCTGCATGTTTTGAATCATGAATGTCATCCTGTGATATTATCATGACCACCCCAAATTTATATACAGAGCCGAAGGCCAAAATGTTGGCAGCCAAAAATCCAAGTATGAGCCTGGTCAGCACAATGTGGAAGGAAAGAATCCCAAAGGTCAGCTCTTAAAGACCTCTTGGACAGGAAAACCACAAAGACGGGAATTTTTAAAATGTGGCAATGTGAGCTAATCCTAGAAACTGTAATGCGTGTCATGGGAATGCTTCCTTAGCAAGAATTGAGGAGGAGAAACAGAAGATGAGCCTGAAGAAGACAGGCAATGAAGCAGGAGGGAATTTTCAAGGTTTTCATGTTGAAGCCCTTTCAATTTCGCTTCAGCCCAGCCGGTGTGCCGGAGATCTGGGAACCGAGAGAGCCCACGGTGGTGGCTCTGCTGGGCTACAGACACCCATCACACTGCTGGTCTAGGGCAAGTGGCTTTTACAACTTCCCGAAACTCAAGATCTCAATTCACTCCTCTACACCCTGAAGGTAACCATCTAGCTCCTGAGGTTGTTGTTAGTTTTTAAAATTGACGAATACAACACGAGGTGCTGAATAAGCAGTAGCTCTCATTATGACACGCAAAAAACAAAGCTCTTAACTCTCACGCATTGTTGTTGGAAACGTTCAATGGTGCAACTATTTTGGAAAACAGCTGGCCGTTCCCTATAAAGGTAAATATACATTTACCAAACGATCCAGCAATTCCACCCCTACTTATTTACCCAACTGAGATGAAAACATATGTCCACAGAAGACCTGTTCACAAATGTTCACAGCATCTTTTTTGATAATAGCCCCAAACTGGAAACAGCCCAAATGTTCAATTAAACCAATCGTGGCACATCTAAACGATGGAATATTATTCAGAAACAAAAGGGAATGAGCTCTTGATACATAAAACAGCACAGATGAATCACACAAGCCTTACACTGAGTTAAAGAAGTCAGACACTGTATGATCCCATTCCTATGTTGTTCTAAAAGAAGCAAAGCTAAATTTATGGTGACAGAACACAGATCAGCAGTTGTCTGGAGCATGGGCTAAGGGGAGGCATGAGGGAATCTTCTGAGGTGACTGGAAATTTCTCTATCTGGAGTGTGATGACAGTTACATGGGTGCTTACATTTATCAAAACTCATTAAACCACACACTTAAATATGGGTGTATTTCATTGCTCATAAGTTATACCTTAATACAGGTACCTATACAAATACACTGAGACACCATTCAGTAGGTCTGACAGGTTGGCACTGGGCTCTCTTTCACGTGCAGTAGAAAAATCCTGTGTGAAGAGAGTTAAAACACTGGGTTCTGGTACCACTTACTACTTACTATCCATCAAGGCACTTTTCTCTTCTGAAAAAAAAAAAAAGAGAAAAGAAGAAGAAGGAGGAGGAGGAGGAGGAGAAGAAGGAGAAGGAGAAGGAGAAGGAGAAGGAGAAGGAGAAGAAGAAGAAGAAGAAGAAGAAGAAGAAGAAGAAGAAAGAAAGAAAGGACAAAAGAAAGAAAGAAAGAAAGAAAGGATGAAAGAAAGAAAGAAAGAAAGAAGAAAAGAAAAGAAAAAAGAAAGAAGAAAAAGAAGAAAATAATGCCTTCTCTCTGACTTTGAGGGCTACTTGGATGTTGGAGTGAATGTGTCATTTGAAAATGCTTTAAAGTGAATCTGAGCATCCAGTTGGGCAGGTGCCCAGCACACCACCCACTCCTCCAATCCCCGCTCTCCCTTACCTGCCAGTCAGTCCTCGGGACCACCTCCTAATCTCTCTTCACCCCCCCACCCACTCCTCTTGTCCCCACTGCCACTTCCTCAGCAGAGGCCACTTCCACCCCTTTGCCTGATGACTGCAACGGCTTCCAAATGGTTTCTCCTTCCCCAGTTTTACCCCTTTCATTCTCCTCCATTGTAAACCCAGAGCAGGCTTTCCAGAATGTGAATTTGATCATGTCACCCACCCTCTTCCCACCTTAAAAACCTTCAGCATTCTTGAGAAAGCTAGACTCCACAGTCCAAGACCTAAGATCTTTAGTCATCTGGCCTCCACTTACTTTTCCCAAAGATCGCACTCCAACCAAAATGAACTGCCTACATCTTCCTATATATGCAATGCTGTCTCCAGGTTCTGACCCTCCCATAGCTGTCCTGAAAAGACCATCTTCTTCCACCGTCAATCTTCTGCCTGGCTAACTCCAAATACACCTACAGATCTCAGGTCTTCCTCAATACACACACCCTTCCAACAAGACTGGGGGCTACCATGTCCCTTTTATCACCATAATGCTAGCATCGAGTCCTACAATCGCCTGGTTCTTCATCTGTAAGAGATTTGAACCAATCTAGACTAGTGGATTAGAGCGATGCTATGGGCTGAATGTGTCCCTTCAAAAGTCCCACCCCAGTGTTAGACTATCTGGAGTAAATAATTAAGGTTAAATGAGGTCTTAAGAGTGAGGCTTTAATCTGATAGGATTAATGTCCTTATAAGAAGAGACACAGACGGGGTGCCTGGGTGGCTCAGTCGGTCAAGTGTCTGCCTCCAGCTCAGGTCATGATCCCAGGTTCCTGGGATCGAGCCTCGTGCTCAGCAGGGAGCCTGCTTCTCCCTCTCCCTCCGTCTGCCACTCTGCCTGCTTGTATGCCTGCTCTCTCTCTCTGTCAAATAAAATAAATAAAATCTTAAAAAAATAATAAAAAAAAAAGAAGAGACAGGAGGGAGCTCACTCTCTGTCCCTCTCTCTCAGCCATGTGAGGACACAGCCAGAAGGCGGCCATCTGCAAGCCAGGAAAAGAGCTCTCACCAGGACCCAACCATGCCGGCCCTCTGAGCTCAGTCTTTTCAGCCTCCAGAACTGTAAGAAAATAGATGTCTGTGGTTTAAGCTGCCCAGTCTGGAGTATTTTGTTATGGCAGCAGAGCTAACTAAGGCAACTGGGAATACCTCTTGTCTGGTTCACCCATATGTCCTCAGGACACAACATCTGGCCTCTGGTCAACATTCAGTAAATACCTGTGGAATCAATGAATTGTCATCTTATGGTCCCTACTGGACCCATGGGCAAACTTTCATAATAAAAATGGCACACTAATCTGAATTAGAGGTGCAGATTCAGACCTGGAACCAAGTTATCCTCCCTCGAAGACAGACTAGAGAAGCATGGCCCCATGGAACTTACCATGGTGTTGGACATGGTTTCTACCTGCGCCGTCCAATATGGCAGCCACCAGCCACATGTGGCAGTTAAGCACTTGAAACGTGGCGAGTGTGACAGAGGAGTTGAATTTTTAATTTTATTTAATTTTAATTATTACATTTAAACAGCCACATGGCTGGAGGCTCCTGTACAGCACAGCAGAGGACTAGATGTTCTGAGCAAAATCAAGCCCTGGGCACTAACCTCATTACGCAGGTCACTCCCTGTGCCAACTGTCCCCAGCACCAAACATGTATAAAACACAACTGATTCTCATGGAGCTGACACAGGTAGCTTTCAAGCGGTATTAGAGGGGCCTGGTGCAGAGAAGCTGGCAAAACATAGGTACGAAAGGGATAATGAGGCAGCATTTTGCAGAGATCGTGGCACTTTATGGTCCTCTATCTGTGATGAAACCCACCAAAGGGCAGGTTCATCCCTTGGTGACCAGACTTAACTAAAAACTTAAGACCCAATCAAATCACTCAGAATTGAGATTTTTGGCAGCTTATGTGCTTCACATTGAGAATCCTGCTGCTTTTCATCTCAGTCAGCCCAACAAGTGAGGTTGCGTGTTCCAATATCATCCACAGTAGCACTGAGCTCTGAGTAAGGGACAAACAGAACAGTGTAAACTCTGATTTTGACTTTCGTAAAAGTGCACATGTCCCCTTCCTGCCTAAGCCACCAGGTGGAAGGGGCCCACACCCTTTTCCCCAACTTGTAATTTGTTAGTTAGACGAGCATTTTCTCCATGAGAAAGAAATCTATCAAGTGCTCCTTAAAAGTCTTCTATGGACAAAACTGTATGGAAAAGGAATAGCCTCATGCCCCTCTACATGATACCACAAGCTTTCTAACAAGAATATTCTATTTGGTGGTAATGCCTATTTGTCCAGCACCTTGCCATTTATGAGGCACAAGAGCTCTGGGGCCCAAGAGATCAAAGTTCAAATTCCACCCCAGTCACTTCCTAGCACTGCATCTTCAGAAAAGTTACTTAAGTTCTCTGACTGTTGGTTACCCATCTGCAGAAAAGGAATGCGTGTACCCATATACCTCCCTGGGTTTCTATGAGAATAAAATGACATAAGAAGCCACACAAATATGAATGTTAATTTATAATAGCCCAAACAGAAACGACCCAAATGTCCATCAACACGTGAATGGATAAACAAACTGTGGGACATCCACACAGGAGAATACTACTCAGCCATAAAATAAGAATGAACTACTACACACAAAACAACACAAATGGGGCACCTGGGTGGCTCAGTCGGTTAAGCGTCTATCTTCAGTTCAGTTCATGATCCTGGCATCCCAGGATAGAGCCCCACATCGGGCTCCCTGCTCGGCGAGGAGTCTGCCTCTCCCTCTCCCTCTGCCCCTCCTCCCCACTCGTGCACTCTCTCTCTCAAATAAACATGTAAAGATCTTTAAAAAAATTTAAAACAACACAAATGAATCTCAAAATAAGTAAGCTGAGTGGAAAACGCCAGACCAAAAGAAGTATGTACCACAAGAGTCCATTTATAGAAAATCCTAGAAAATAAAATCAATGATGGAAAGCATATCATTGGTTGTCTGGGGACAGAGAGCTGGGAAAAAGGAGGGATTACAAAGGAGCACGAAGAAACTTTGCGGGAGACGGAAATGTTTTGCATCTTGATGAGGTCATGGTTTCCTGGGTTTGAACACTTAAATACGTGCAGTGTAATGTGCTTAAATTATATTTCCATAAAGTTGAAAAAGTTGGGAAGACATAATGCACCATCACAGGACTGAGCACATAGTAGGCTCTCAACAAATGCTGGCTCCATTCTGGAGCCATAGCAAATGACCCAACTAGAACTTCTGGAAAAGAATTCGATGGGCTGCCAGGGAAGTGAGTTAGCCTCTGTAACACTTACTTTGGTGTACTAGAACCCAGATACGTAGGACACGCTCTTCTCAGCTAAAAAGTGTGAACAAGAAAGACGCACAGAAAGATGAGCAAGGCTTGATCTTTGCCCTCGAGGAAACACAAATACGTTTAATGTATGATGTAATAAAAGTGTCATAAGGACGGTACTGACAAATGGCAGGCGTGCAGAAGAGAGTAATGACGATGGGACGGATGTTGGGAAGGAACAGTTTCCAGTGGGTGGGACTCTGGCAAGCAGTGAGGGGTGGGGTGGGCCCTGTGCAGAAAGAGTGGAAGCTGGGATGGGGGTGGGGTGCACGGCCCACTGTCCTCCAAGGCAGGAATGGCGGGGGGGGGGGGGTCCATAAAGGGCAAGGCTGAGCTGGGGAAGGCCCTGAGCACCAGGTAGACTTTCCACTGCATTTTTCCAAGAGAACCAGCCGAAGGGTTTGGCATCATCAGATTTGTGTTTTACACAAACAGATCCCATCTAGAGGGCCATCTGGCAATTTATCAAGAGTCCTGATGGGCGCCTGGGTGGCTCAGTTGGTTAACCGACTGCCTTCGGCTCAGGTCATGATCCTGGAGTCCCTGGATCGAGTCCCGCATCGGGCTCCCTGCTCGGCAGGGAGTCTGCTTCTCCCTCTGACCCTCCTCCCTCTCATGCTCTCTGTCTCTCATTCTCTCTGTCTCAAATAAATAAATAAAACCTTAAAAAAAAAAAAAAGAGTCCTGACATTCCTATCTTTCAACTCAGTAATTCCTGAGGATATAATCAAAAATGCACAAAGATTTATAGACAGCGCTGCTTATCACAGCATTATTTATAATAGCCCAAAGCCCGAAATAACTTAAATGTCCGATAAAAGAAGACTGTTAAATAAATTATGGTATGCGGAGTGATTAAATCATATATAGCCATTAAATCATATTTTGAGAACATATGGAATGACGGAGTACTGCCTCACTGTACAATGTTAAGCTGCAAAAAAGCAGGACACAAAAATATACATTAAGTATTCATTCAACAAATATTTATTGATTATCTACTATGTGCCAGGCACTGTTCTAAGTATTGAGAGTACAGCAGAGGGTAAAACAGACACAATCCTGCACTCGTTAGAGGGATCCTACCTTCTAATGAAAGAAGGCAGACCACAAATAAGGCAACAAATAACAATAGGCAGGATATACAGCATGTTAGATGATAGGAAGCGTTATGGAGAAAATCAAGAGGGCAAGGGGATGAGAAGTCGGGGCATAGCTAGAAATTGTAAATAGGTGGTCAGGGAAGGTTTCACAGAAAAGGGGGAGTGAAGGTTTGAGCCAAGGGTCTCTGGGAGGACTTCCGGGCAGAGGAAACAAGTAGTGCAAAGGCCCTGAGGAGACCTGGAGAGTTCAAGAAACAGCAAGGCCGAAATGGCAGAACACGCAGGACAAAGATCTGGAGGATGAGGATGGAGAGTAGCTGGTGCCTCTCAGGGTGAGGGGAGCCACGGCAGGGCTTTGAGCAGAAGAGTGACGTGATCTCTAGGGGGACAAGGGAAGAAGCAAGGAGATCGGTTGGGATTTGTCTGGCGTTTTCCTTGCTTTTTTATAATGGAGGTACGTTCATTTCATAATCAGAAAAGAAAAGGTAATTCAGTCAAAGAAAGCACAGTGCGGCAAGGCAGTGTGGCTGTTCTGATCAGGGCCCAAGGCAGCAGACAAACAAATCAGGAAGTGAGGGAGGTAACTCAGGTGTCCGTGATGGAGCGGTGCGTACACAGAGGAGGGCACAGGTTCATGGAGGTCTCTGTGAGCAAAACATACTCTTCTTAATAATAAATATAACCATGATGCAAAAAAAATACATATATATATATTCTCATATATATATACACATATGAGAAAAAGAATACCCCCGTATTCTCAGCTTCCTAACGATACTTAACATGTTGGCATATTTCCTTGCGCTCTCTTTTCCTACACATACCTCGGTTTTCTCCATCATTCTACAAGGCCTAGACCGTTGCAGGCACTCAAATGTTCACCAAACAAATAATGGGTGACCAAATGCTCCCAATCATTTTGCGTACAGATTTGCTCATGTTAAATCAGCTACGTTACAAGCATCTTCAGAGACAGTTTCAATAGGCTTGGGTGACACAATGGAAATCGTGGGCAAGGAGAAGGCACGGTCACAGATGACTAAGGTGTCAAGTCCGTCTGAGAGGACGGTGGTGACATTATGCACCCAGGGCACCAGCAGGAAGCCAATCTAATGAGGAAGACGCTGGACTCAGTGTGGGGGACGTGGGGGACGTGCAGGGGCACCCAGAACGTCCCTGCAGAGACGCCCAGCCGGCCATGTGTCTCAGGGCTCAAGAGGCAGTGGGAGGCTTGGTGCAAGGTGGTCACAGCAGGAACAGGAGTGGATGTAACACTAGCTGCCCCACGACGTGCTGGCCTCGTGCTAAGAGCTTCTCAGACCCTCCCTCCTCTGGTCTCCACAGCTGCCCTGCGAGGCGGGTATTCACGTGCCCAATCAACAGAAGCCCAGCCCCTCCACAGCAGAGCCGGACTCAAACCCCCAAATATGAGCGCTTTTCCCACGAATTCTCTTCTCGGGTAACAGGAGCTTAAAATATACCCAGCAGCCCAGGGACAAAGTGGCGAGGTGCCTGAGTCAGTTAGCACTCCTGTTTGTGTGCAACTTCTAGGGACTGCCCCCTTCACCGAAAGAATGATCTTTCCTCTTCTGAAGACATATTTTATGTTTTCTTACTTATAATTACAGTCTGTTGAGGTTTTGTTGTTGTTGTTTTTCATGTGTGTGAGTCTTCTCTCGCACTAGGTAAGAGGATCCAGGAAACCAGGACACACTGCACGATCTCCCCACAGCATCAGCCCAATACTGTGCACACAGTCGTGCTCGGCAAATGCTCTGGGTGAAAAGGCTATCGCTTGCCAGTCACCCCAGGGCTACTGCAACACTGTGAGTGAGGTGACCCGGACACCCTGCAGCTCGGAGGAGGCGAAGCCAAGCCCAGATGGACAAGCACTCTTGAAAGACGCCAGACAACAGGCAGGTAAATTTAGGTGGACAGGCACATTAATAGGAGATAAGGCAAGTTTTCCTTTTGCACATGGCTTGCTACAAGACAGAGTCTGCAAACTAGTTGGCCCATGGGCCAAACTCAGCCCACCCCCATGTCTGTACTCGTTGCCTCACA
The DNA here is from genome assembly GCF_002201575.2 of Neomonachus schauinslandi. NCBI lineage: Eukaryota > Metazoa > Chordata > Mammalia > Carnivora > Phocidae > Neomonachus > Neomonachus schauinslandi. Next base: position 129,635,777 of record NC_058403.1, read on the forward strand.
CCTGGTTTTAACTTGTTACAATATAAATTAGTTGCTATCCTTTAAAAAGTGAAGAGTTCCACATAAATATCTGGATTTCTGTAAGCAGTACCTTTTCGAAGGCCCATCTTTTCCAGTTCCCCATAGCCCCCCCACCCCCAACCCTGTTCACCTCCCCCGCCCCACCAGCCCTGCCCCAGGGTGGGAGGGGACCTCGGGCACGGGGCTGGGTCTGAGCTCACAGGCCACCAGGAGATCTGGCCGCCTGTACTCACCAGCACTCAGGGTCGTGAACTCCAGGAAGCGGTATTCGTAGGACACATCTATCTTGGTCTCCACCTGAGGCCTCTTTAAAGTCGAATAGATATTTCCAGGCCGTTTGTCATCGCGTTTCTCTAACTTGTTCAATCCGCAACCCATTTCAGCAGCTGCCAGCAGAAACCAAAAAAAAGGACAAGGAAAGTGATTTTTTTTTTTTCCCGAGATTTTGTTTTTATTTATTTATTTATTTATTTTTTTAAGATTTTATTTATTTATTTGACAGAGAAAGAGAGAGCACAAGTAGGCAGAGTGGCAGGCAGAGGGAGAGAGAGAAGCAGGCTTTCTGCTGAGCAGGGAGCCGGACGTGGGGCTCGATCCCAGGACCCTGGGATCATAACCTGAGCCGAAGGCAGCCACTTAACCGACTGAGCCACCCAGGCGCCCCGAGATTTTGTTTTTAAACACCACAGTATAAAAGACCCCGTATTTCCCTGAAGACTACATGAAGGACCTCAGCCTTTATGCAACCCAGAGCATAATTCAGTGTCTGACCTGAACACGGCGGAACTACGCTCAGGACCCAGGCTGGTTTCTCCTTCTGTGAGGACACCATTATCAGCCATCCCGCACTTCTATAATGACACCAAAAGTATACCTGTCTTCTCTCTTTTTCCCCCCGTCTGAGGAAAATAATACCTCAGAGTGCCTCAGTTCCACTCTAATCTGTACACATGATTAAAAAATGAGATCTTAAAAGCAATATGGCACATTATGGTATCAGCCCATCTGAAAAGAAAAAACAAAACAAGAGATGTGTCACTTTTGCTGTGGTTGCCAAGAGAGAATAATAAGTTGTTGGTACAATTTCCAAACTCCAACAGTAATTATTTAGACAGGAATTTATATTCATAAGACATCTCTAAAAGTAGACGGTGGTATTTTTATGGGCCTCATCTAAAAGTCCCCCTTTTATTCTCTTTGAGACCAAACCACAGGAAATAATAGTATGCTTCCACGCTCTTAGAGAGTCATTTTAGACCAAAATGAAGACTGGCTGAACACTAATAGCAGGGCCAGAGAAACTGGAAGCAGAAATCCACGTGTATTAGAGCGAAGATCTGTGGCGACAGTTTGAAAGAAAAATGGAGAAATGTTAGGATAATGTGCATATTAGGGTGGGCTCAGCTCCCAGCCTTTCCAGGGATTAAAAACAATGAGGGTTCTCTGTTTGTTTAGACAGAATGACATTCATGAAATGACTTTTTATCCACTCCCCAGACTTCAGCAGAAGATATTTTCCTTTTGTGCACGGAGCATGACCAATACTTCCCCCTTCTCTGGGGTACCAGAGCTGCCATCAGAACATATTTCACAAAAATATGAACTGGCCAAGAATATCACAAACAGAAACGTGGTGACCGCTTCCTTTTAGAGATAAGAATTTCCTTTTGCTTAATCCATTCACAAGGTGCCCAGCTTCCTAAGGCAAACTGGCAAGCTCCAGAAAAAACAAAATGAACCTCAAAAAAGCAATAAGTGTGTGGGGGGAGGGGAGCAGTGGAAGAGGGTGGTGTCGTGACAACCAGGCTATACTTTTCAGTAATTAAAAAAAGTCTGGAAGGATGGATGAGAACAGGAAGGCTTACTTATGCCTTAATAAGGGAACATTAGTGTCCAAAGGGCCAGGGCAGACATGATTTATGTGCAATCTGCATGAACTGATTACTTGTAAAATCCTCTGTAGTTCTGCAGATAGAACAGCTGATATATACAGAGGCTGCATATTTAACTACTAAAAAGCAAGCCAAGTGGCATCTGCTAAGGCTAAGCAGAAGAGAAGCGGACAGGAAGGCTCCTGTGTACTGGGGAACAGGTGACCTGGCCAGATGAGCACTGTTACCACCAGAACAGAACTGGAAATAACCCAGAGACTCACCAAGTAAGTCACTTGCACACCCAGTTCCCTAAGACTGCGTGTTTGGGGCCCTCAAAAAAAGAAACCTCTCCCTCAAAAATCCTCCCATTCTTGGGGCGCCTGGGTGGCTCGGTCGTTAAGCGTCTGCCTTCGGCTCAGGTCATGATCTCATGGTCCTGGGATCGAGCCCCGCATCGGGCCCCCTGCTCGGCGGGAAGCCTGCTTCCCTCTCCCACTCCCCCTGCTTGTGTTCCCTCTCTCGCTGTCTCTAGCTCTCTGTCAAATAAATAAATAAATAAAATCTTTAAAAAAAAAAAAAATCCTCCCATTCTTGTTATCCTATTAGGGAAATTCTAGCATTAGAGACTCATTCCTTTGAAATCAGAATCACTCTCCCTCAGGATCTCCTTTGAAAGCACACATAATCTCTACAGGAAGGGCAATGAATGAAGCTTATGGTAGCCACTAACACTTTAGTATGATTTAATATCTTCTATGAAGGATAGGTTCCCTGACAACGGAGAAAAAAGGAGAGGAGTATCAGGATGAGTAAAAAGACTCAAAAAAAAGTTAAGGAGGTGGGAGAAGTTGGGGGATGGCATACCAAGAAGCATCAGAAAAGTTCTCCCAATTTATAACCTGGAGTTTAAAGTTTCACTCAGATTGTCCCAAACTTGAGGTCTCTGCCCAAGTTCACCCCAAAGGGCACTGTTCTTGTCTCCCAGGACACAACAAGGTTCTGGGTAAGTCATGCATATGATCTGACACAGAAAAAATAAACAGTACCAGCAGCTAGCAGCAAAACTGTAGTATCAGTGAATCCTCAAGATCTCAAACTCAGGGATTCATTTCTTTGGAATACGTGCAACCCTGGTTAAGCAACTGCTTTTATAGCACGACTCTCTCTAGGAAGGCAAACATATGAAGCAGTTGTGAGCCAATAAAACCTCAGCATGAGGGGTGCCTGGGTGGCTCAGTCAGTTAAGCGGCTGCCTTCAGATCAGGTCATGATCCCAGGGTCCTGGGATCGAGTCCCACATGGGCCTCCCTGCTCCGTGGGGAGCCTGCCTCTCCCTCTGCCTGCTCCCCCTGCTCCCCCTGCTCATGCTCTCTCTCTGTCAAATAAATAAATAAATAAATAAATAAATAAATAAATAAATAAATAAAATCTTAAAAAAAAACCTTAGCGTGAGTCTGTTCCTCTTATTCTTTTGTGGTGAGGGCCCTACCTTACTCACTCCTGGCACACCTGTGTTCCTTTTAGTTCCTTCCTGCGTTCTTCTACCAACCCCCACCCCTGTCAAAAAGTAAAGATTTTCATATCATTCTGAAAATAGCTATTACAGTCCCTACTGTGCTCAAACAAGAAAGACCTAGCTTACAAAAGGGGGAAAAATAAGATAGAACGGTACCTAACATTACTGTTTACTATGTGAGGTTCCCAGGCTCATGCTAGAATCCCACTAGAAACTTGGGGCAAGGGATGGGTATGGGCCTTTGAGGGCAGTGAGAGGTGGGAGGTAGAGGTAAGAGGAGAGGGCACAGATTTTCCTGATGCAGGCATTTGGTTCACATTCCCTCAGACATTCAGGGAGTGTTTGTCTCAGGGGAAGCACATCTCCCTCAGGAGTCAAGGCCTCTAATAGGGCAGAAGGTAAATGGTAAGGATAATGGTTTTGAAATATGCCTCCCAAATCCTTTGACACTCCTGCCATTGAAAGGTGGGGTCTACATCACCTCCCCTGAGTCTGGGCTCCATGGTTGCCTGACCAATACAATACGGAGGAATGACACAGTGCCAGCTTCTGGACCTGGGCCTTAAGAAATCAGGAGCACCGACTTCTTGATCCTTGAGATGCCTGTTCTTGGACCCCAGCCACCATGCCATGAGGAAGCCCAAGCAGCCCCAAAGGGAGGCCCATGTGGAGAGGAACCGACAGCCAGCACCAACTTGCCAGCCATCTTGCCGGTGAGCCATCTTGGAAATTGAGCCTCTGCCTCAGTCAAGACACTGACACCATGTGAGGCAGAGACAAGCTGTTTCCACCAAACCCTGCCAAAACTGCAGATCCCTGAGCAAAATACACCATTGTTTGTTTTAAGCCTCTAAGTTTTGGCACGATTCATCATGCAGTATGTAACTCATTCACCAAGTTTGTTCAAAATGACCATGGCCTGCTGCCTCCTCAGGAGAACACCAGCCGAGATTGCCTACATTTAGGGGCCCTGGTTTAGCCATTCACCCTCTGAATGGCACTTTGGCTGTTTCCAGTTGATTATGAATAAAGTGGCTATAAACACTCACACAGAGGCTTTTATGAGGACATAAGTTTTCATTTCTCTAGGGTAACACCTGGGAGTAGGATTGCTAGGCTGTGTGGTAAGTGCAGGGGTCCTGTTAAACACATGAGGCTTCTCTTTCCACATTCACGGTGGCCAGATGCTGACTGCAGGAGAGGCATGGCGGAAGGTGAGACCCTTCGAGAGACTGACCGATTAGCCCCTCCACCTCCTGCTCACTCTGCGGCAGCAGCTCCCTGGGCAGAATCAGGAGAGCGGTGCTATTCATGACTCCTTCTCCTTTCATTGTTGTCTGTTTCTATAAAGGACACATGCTAAAAATCACTTGTGTGTGATGAGATTCTCCCGGTGCTTTATCTATGGTCCATCCAACCCCCACAGCTCTGCCCTTCCATATTCCCACAGTCACTCCACCCTGACACCTAATGTAAATCAAGTTACTTGTTTTCACAAGTAACACAAGTGTGTTTCACACACTTATGTGTGAGTGGATCACTGGATCAGCTTTGATTATCTGACAGTTGTACAGGAGGCTTTTCTCTTTTGTTTCTACCTCTGTCTTCCCAGAATACATCCCAGCACCCATGTGTATGCGTCTCTCTAGCATCAAGGGACCAAGAAAAACCTTCCAAGATTTCTTCAAAGGTAAAAGCAAAAAGAGGAGGTCTTTCCCCATTCCTGTGGCGAGACAGTGGGGAAAGAGCCAAAATAAACATACAGTTCTCTAGCAGAAATCAGCCAAAAGTAATTAGGAACTGGATGCTGATTACGGAGGAAAATAAGGTAATCACCAGGAGGTTGAGACCCTGGCTGCAAAGGAGAGGATGTTAGAGATTGCAAATGACCAGCAAGCAGAGAGCTCTCAGATGGTGAGGTTCTGGAAAATCAGTTCTTTCCAAATCAAGCCTAGCATGAGGTGTGTCTTTGAGACACCGCGGCGCAGCTTCATGCAGAAACTGTCAGCTCCACGAGAGAGGGAACTTTTCCAAATTCATGCATACGTGCATGCGTTCATTCAGCACACATTTATTAAGGTCTGCTTTAAATTAGGTCCTCAATTAGGAAAGGTAAAAATGGGAAGACCAGGCCCTGCTCTTAAGGAAATCAGAGGTGAAAGAAGGAGAAAGACAGTGAACAGATGTACGTGGTGCAGTGGGGCGGGCTGTTCTGGAAGTCTGGGCAGAGTGCGGGACATTCAGAGAAAAGCCCTGTGATAGAAAACAGACCCGGTTCCAGAAGAAGCTGATCAGCAATGGGGCATGATGTCCTGTGTCATTTTCAATGTTGAAATCTTTAACTTTTTATTTTAAAGTATTTCTGATTTGTTTCTGAAATGCTTCCCAAGATGCTCATAAGACACTGGAAAACCACTTCAGAAAGGATCACCTCCTTAAAAGATTATTTTTCATCTCACGTTTCTAAAACTTCAGTTTAAAGGTTCATTTTTACTATCAACTAGCGTACATGCATTTAAATAATGGGGGCAATAAATGTAGTTATATTTCCAAATACATATTAGTTTCATTAAGAGTGAGTCCTCATTTACCACACTTGCTGCTAATCTGTGGCAGACTGTAAAGCTAATTTTAACAATTGCCAACAGCTCATGACAAGCAACCAGAGATGGGGCAATTATATGCAATGATGCTGGATCAGCTGGCAAATTCATTTTTTATTTCTGCATTCAAGTTCCGTATTTGAAGCCTCGAGCATGTTTATTACATCACTCAGTCACCCAAAGTAAGAACTGATGATCCAAATTAAGACATTTTTACATGATAGGAACATCTCTCTCAACCCAGAAATGTAAATGAAAACTTGAAAATTCAAATGGTATCAAGTCTTGATATCCTACAAACATAGTCTAAGACAGAAACCCAAGGATAACTAAAATTTACCCATTGAGGGACTGGGCGAAGTAAGTGAAGGGGATTAAGAGGTACAAACTCCCAGCTATAAAATAAGAAAGGCAAAGAGATGAAAAGTACAGTCCAGAATAAAGTCAGTGACATTGTAATAACACTGTATGGTGCCCATACTTATTGTGTTGAGCACTGAGTAAAGTCTAGAATTGTCAAATCACTGTGTTGTACACCAGAAACTAATATAACACTGTATATCAACTATACTTCAATAAGAAAAATTTACCTGTTCTAAGTGTCCCTGATTTGATGCCAAGTATAAAGAACAATCTATATGAAACAATATTATTTATATGGTGCTACTTCTAAGTGAGTGCATATATAAATATATATTATACAAATTATATAGTAATATATTACATATATATTTTATGTGTGTGTGTGTGTGTGTGTGTATACACATTCTCTTTGTATCTGGCAAGACAAAGACCACAATGTTCCCAGAAATTTCCTCCAGGTCATGAGATGATGGGTGACACTCTCTTTATGGTTTTCTATATTTTTCAAGTTTCTGTGCTGCACATACTTTATTTTCTTCACTGAAAACAATAAGAGGTATGATAGCCAGCCTCCAAGATGACCCTCAGTAATCCTTGCAGCATTCACGGGTGGTCCCTGCCCACAGTGAATAAGGCTAACCCGTGGGGCCCAGAGGGCACTGCAGAAATGATGAGCGTGATTTCCAAGGCTGGGTTACAGCAGCATTGTGGGTTCTCCCTTGCTCTCTCCTGGATCCCTCACTCTGGGAACAGCCAGCTGCCATAGTATGAGGACACCCTATTAACCCTGTGGAGAAGTCCCAGGACAGGGAACTGAGGTCCCCACCGAACAGCCAACACTGTTGGCTAGCTCAACACCCATGTGGAAGCAGATCCATCAGCCCCAGAATGGCCTCCAGCCCGGCCAGCATCTTGACCACAACCTCTTGAGGCACCCCAGGTCAGAACCACCCAGCTAGGCTGCTTCTGGATTTCTAGCCCACAGAAACCCTGTGAGATAATAAACGTTCATTGTCGTTTCTGGCTGCCAAGATCCGGAGTAATTTGTTACAGAGCAAAAGATAAGGACTACAAGGGGTATTTACGTTACCAAAGGAAAACACTTGCTTACCATCCCCTCATCCCCACATCTCAGTCGGGGTCTGATCCAGACCACCTCTCTGCCTTCCGACAGTCCCCATCACAAACACCCTTAACTAAACACAGCTCCCTTTCAGAAGAACCTGCTGCTCAAAGTGTGGTCCTCAGACCAGCAGCACCAGACTTCCTGGGAGCCTGTGAGAAATCCAGAATCCCAGGCCCTCCCAGGCCCTCCCAGGCCTGCTGAACCAGAATCTACATTTTAATGACAAGTGATTCATTGAAGTTTGAGCAGTGGGAAAGTTTGAGAAACCCTGGGCCATGGCAGTGGTCCTCAATCTTGGTTGCATATTGGAATCATCTGGAGACCTATTTAAAGGTCCTGATGCCCAGGCATTTGGGGGTGGGGCCTGATCATCAATATTTTGGAAAAACCCAAGTGATTCTAACTAGCAGCCAGAGGTGAAAATCAACAATTTAGGAGCAAGCTCAGTTTTCCCCACTCTGAACCCTCTCCAGTCTTGGATCTTTCTTAAGTCTCCTAGCCAGGGCTAAGAACCCCAGTCTAGAACATGGCCCTGCTGATCCCCTTGATTCTACACCCCCATCTCTTGAACCTCTTTGTACCTCAGATGCCCTCTTCCCACCTCCATGCTGTCCTCCCAAACACAGGTGCACCCCTAAATTTCTATCCCCAGCCCTCCCTCTGTCTCACTCTCTTAAAATCATTTTCAGTACAGGGGTGCCTGGGTGGCTCAGTTGGTTGAGCGTCCAACTCCTGGTTTCAGCTCACGTCATGATCTCAGGGTCAGGAGATTGGGCACCCCATCAGGCTCCATGCTGAGCATGGAGTCTGCTGGAGGTTCTCTCCCTGCCCCTCTGCTCCCCACCCCTCTGCTCATGCTCTCTCTCTCAAATAAATAAATAAAATCTTTAAAAAAAATGATTTTCAGCATAAGCCACTTCAGACATATAGATGAGGACAGAAAATGAGACATCTATGTACCCACCACCAAGATTTAACAAATGCTTATATTTTACTTTATTTGCTTCACATCTTTTATTTTTGAAGAAATGAGACTTTTTGGATGCAGCCCCCGTGCCCTTCCTTTCTCCCCTCTTCTATCCCTGCTTTTACTCTTTCACGATCTACCTGTGACAATACATGGCAGAGGTTTGAGACTTTCCACTTCCTGGCACCTTTAGCGTCTCGGTATGTTGTTCACGGCACCCCTAAGCTAAAAGCAATACTTACAGTTCCACTTATTAAGCCATTCAGTCTAAACAACATAATAATCATTTATGTCCAAACAACTTATTAGCCTTTTGAAAAAAAAAATAGTACATAAAAGTTGAAAGAATAAACCTTTTTCTTTCATTCCTGAGTCACCACAAGAACTAATGGGATGTGTGCATCTCTTGGGCACTGCACAACTTCTCAAACCTTGGAATCACACTGGACACCACCACCTTCATTTCCTGTTCCACTAGGTGGTTTCTTAGCAACCGCCCAAAAGGCAGCTGTCCAGAGATACGATGTCATCAAAAAGAAGGCGGTGCTAACGTTGGTACCTCGAACTACCCCAAGATGGCAGGTAGTGTGTTGTCTAACATGTTATGTACCACTGTGTTCCCCTCAGAAATGTAAAAAAACAAAGCCCTTCTGCCCCACCCTCGTGAGTTGGCTGGGGTGCCTTGGGGTGCCTTAGTAATGGAGTTTGGGAACCTCCAATATGTGGTATTGTTGAGTATACTCAAAAAAGTTACATAAATGCTGTCGTCTCCCCCTTAGCCCTTATATCCCCTCTCATGGACCCTGCTTTACCTGTTCTGGGCAAAAACCTTCCAGTCTCCCTCCCAGACTGGTGAGCTCCAGATGAACACACCCAAGGACCCGTTTCAACATCTTCACCTAGAATTTTCCTGAAATTCCTGATGAATGTGCTCCAAAGAGAACTCAACGCCTTGCCCACCGAGGCCTGTTCTTCCTCCCGTGTTCCTCGCTTCTGTGGGTCGTACCCCCGTCCTCGTAACATCCAGGCTCAAAACACCAGGCATCAGCCTGCTCCTGCCACTGTCACCACTGCTGCAGCTGGCCTGGCGCTGGGTGCTGCTGGAGGCCCTTACTGCCACCACTTGGTTCCCCGTGCCGACCCGCCCTCTCAGGACCGTCAGAGGCCTTCCTGCCTCTGGCTTCCCTTGGTCTCTCCCGCACTAATTCCGAGCACAGGCTAATGCCAGATTAACCATTCTGTGCCACCCACATGGCTCAAAAAGCATAAGAAACATATGCTGCCCAGTTTGGAGTCCTTAGCCTCCACCTCACCCCCATCCCCCTCCTCCCGGGTCTCTGGCTGTTCGTCTTCCTGTACCCTGGAGTCAGGCTTCAGGAAGCCAATGCTCCCTTCAGTACACACTGAGCACTCTCCAGACGCCATTCCTTTACCTCCAGCGCGCCCCCCACCGGACACTCCTTTCCCTTCCATCTCAACCCTCTGTATTAGGGTTGTTCAGAGAAACTTCTAGAAGCAAGAGGACAGCGTGTCGGTAGATATCTCTATAGAGAGAAGGCAGGGCAGATTTGTTTTAAGAAATTGACTCATGGGACTGTGGGAGCTGGCAAGGCGGAAATCTGCAGGGCGGGCCAGCAGGTCAGAGACCTACAGAAGCACTGATGTTACAGTCTTGAGTCTTAAGGCAGTCTGGAGGCAGGATTCCTTCTTCCTCAGGAGACCTCACTGTTTTCTCTTAAGTCCTTCAACTGATTGGGTGAAGCATGCCTCACCCACATTATGGTGACTACTCTGCTTTACTCAAAGTCTCCTGATTTAAATGTTAATCACGTTAAAAAAGAAAAATAATCCACACCAACACCTAGACGTGTCTGACCAAAAACTGGGTACCATGGCCTAGTCAAGGTGACACATGAAATTACTCATCACACTCTCCTTTATTAAGCATTTACTACATGCAAAGCATTATTCTAAACACTGAAGATACCAAAGTGATGCAAAAAGCCAAAAAAAAAAAAAAAAAAAAGGGAACAACCCTGCCCTGAAGGATCTTACCTTCAGGGGCAGAAAAACAGACAATACACAAATAAAAATAATAAAGGAAATTCAATTTTAAAAGTATGTCGAATAAAGAAAAATAAGGCAGGGAGGAGGGAGAGCAAGCACAGGGTAAGACGATGCAATATTTAAAATTCTATTTTTTTAAAGATTTTTATTTTATTTATTTTATTTATTTGACAGAGAGAGAGCACAAGCAGGGGGCACAGCAGAGGGAGAGGGAGAAGCAGACTCCCCGCTGAACAGGGAGCCTGGTGTGGAGCTGGATCCCAGGACCCTGGGATCATGACCTGAGCTGAAGGCAGACGCTTAACGCAATGAGCCACCCAGGCACCCCAATGATTCAATATTTAAAAACAGGATGATCAGGGAAGGCCTCACCCAGGTGGTGATGTTAAAGAGACCATGGGATGAGCGGGGGATGGTGTACCGGGAAAGGTGGCAGCAAGTGCAAGGTTCCAGGATCTGCCTGGGGAAGAGTGGTGGCTGCAGGTGGCACATGAAATCAGAGAGGTGGGGGAAGCAGGTTGTACGGGCTGTGCAGATGGTGGTAAGGACTCTGGCTTTACCCTGAGATGGGAGCCCCTTGAGGATTTCAAGCCAAGGGTAGACATGATCACTCTGGTCATGACTGACGTGGAAATGGGGAGACCAGATGATGATGGGGTATGAGCAATGATCAAGTTCTGGATATATTTTAAAAGTAGAAAACGAGATTTATTGGTAGTTTGGAAATAGGTAGTTTGGAAATAGATTTATTGGTAGTTTGGAAAAAGAGGGCATCCAAGACATGTCTAGGGTTTGTGACCTGAGCAACTGGAAGGCTGGAGTGGCCCCCTTCCGAGCTGGGGATGGCTATGGAAGGAAGACAGGAGCTTATTTTAGATGTGTTAACTCCATCGGGGTGGGTAGCTGCAGGAACCAGTCCTGAGCTCAAGGGAAAGCTCTGGAGCTTTTGGTAATGCCTCATCTGCTCATGTGACAGCCAACTTCCCAAAGGTGGCAATCATGTCTTTCTCATCCCCAATAGCAACTATCCCAACACCCTGCCCCAACAGATGCACAATAAATCTACTTATTTATTTATTTATTTATTTATTTAGAGAGCACGCACACAAGAGCAGGGGAAGGGGCAGAGGGAGAGGGAGAATCTCAAGCAGACTCCATGCTGAGCATGAAGTCTGATGCGGGGTTCAATCTCATGATCCTGAGATCATGACCTGAGCCTGAATCCAGAGTTGGATCATCAACCGACTGAGCTAGGCAGGCGCCCCGAGATGCACAATAAATACCTACTAAACCAACATCCTTCAGGACTAGGACAGACCACTTATTATCTGGTAAAGGATGGAAATTCTGGAATATTTGGAATATCTGCCTGTCTCTCTCAGGTTCACCTTCTTAACAGCATAGCATAGCAGTTGGCTGCACAAGTTCTGGAACCAGAGTGCCTAGGTTCAAATCCCAGTGTCTCTACTTCCTAACCCTGTGACTTTGAGGAAGCTGCTCAACTTCAGGTTTCCCAATTATAACATGGGGGTATCCCCGAAATCCACTGGCAGGGTGAGGATTAAATAAATTAATACTGAACAGGGCTTAGAAGAGCTCTGGCACATAGAAAAAGTAGTATAAATGTTAACTATTATTAGACATATTACCGGTAATTACTTGTTATCCACTGTAAATATTATTTTTTACCTGCCTATAGCCATAATTACACCACACTGCAAAGGGTGCTTATCCGGTGTCCCAAAACGGTGGAAAAGGTCCAAAAGCCCTCTCTAAGTTACAGAAGAGTTTAAATGAACAATCTGATTTCTAGTACTTTACATTTTCAAAATTTGGCAATACATGATTCAGTCACATTCCATTAACCAGAGTCTGTGATTAACCACCTCTCCTCTTATCCAACTTTATGAATGAGATCTATTACAATAGTTTCTTCAAAATTAGGCATTTGGGAGCTATTCCATAAAACCTGAAGGATTGCCCAGGAAGTACTTCCTCAGGGTGAAATACAAAGTAAGAAATTTCAAAACACACACACACACACACATTCATGTACACACGAATGGAAGTTGATAATCCTCTGCAAGAAATAAATGCTGACAATCAAGGGGGTCTGCCTATAGAACAACAAAATGGGATATTGTAGTTATAAAAGCCAAAGAAAGTTGTCACTGAAGTGCAGCCGGCTTCCAGGTTGCAAAAGTGTGGCAACATCCAATACAATTTCATAAAGTCGCTTAAGAGTTGGTCTGGGCTCCTGGGTGGCTCAGTAGGTTAAGCGGCTGCCTTCAGCTCAGGTCATGATCCCAGGGTCCTGGGACAGAGTCCCGCATGGGCTCCCTGCTCAGCGGGGAGCCTGCTTCTTCCTCTCCCTCTGCCCGCCCCCCACTCGTTTTCTCTCTCTCTCTCTCTCTCAAAGAAATAAATAAAATATTTTTTAAAAAATGAAAGAAAGAGTTGGTCAGTATCAGACGAGCTGGGCAAAACACAGCTGAAGTGGACTTTGCACCACTGGCTGGTGTTGGTGCCCCATGATACCTGAGGGCTGAGTCCTCTCTCCTTTGAACCACAGAAGAGGGGCAAGCCAGGGCATACCAGCCACCCCCCTCGTCCTGTGCTACCAGGACACGGAAGCCGCCGGGCCCCCTCCAGTACTCCCTACACACCACAAGGGCAGTCAGACCCAGCAAAACTCCAAAGTGAAGCCCTCGATACCCCAACTAGTGTCTCCTCCATCTCAGCCTTGGCAGGTAGCCATCAGGCGTAGAATGTGACCTGATTTTCTAGCTCTTTGGTTCTGGCCCCGCTGAGAGCCAATTCTTCTTCCTGAATTCAGCCCAGGTGGGGAGTAAGTCACACAAATGCATATTTAAAAGCTCAACCGAATTCTTATTTGGAGAGCAAGGAATTAACAGGGCTCAAGCAGTGGCCATCACTTGCCTGCTGTACGGATCTTTTCACAAAAAGCATCCTGGTAAAATATGCAATGATAATAACGAAAGCCCCTCTGGGGGCCCAGGAGTAAAGGGAAACTCAAATTTATGTCAAAAACTGAATGTGAATGGGAGAAAAGATCACACGCACACAAAACCTTTAAAAGGTAAACATAAAAGAAATGTCTGGCTAAATGTATCTCTTTGTCAGTGAAAAATAGCCTAAGCCTTAGCCAAGTGTGTTGCCAATTCCTCAGCTGAAGGAAAAGAGACGCTTACCATAGAGCAAACAGGACTTTCAGCCATGATGAAAATACTCAGCCTCTGCACTATCCAAGGCCCCGGCCCCGGATAACCACATGTGGCTCTAGGGCACTTGAAATGTGGCTAGTGGGACTGAGGAGCCAAATTCTTTCATTTTAATTCATTTTACATTTAAATGTAAGTAGCCACAGGTAGGTGGTGGCCAAGGTGTGGGACCACTCGGCTACAGACACTCAAACTCAACAGCTGGCAAACGTCTTTCTTTTCCTCCAATGAAACTAAAATCACAGTCAACCAACAATATCTTAAATTGTCACCAAAATACTTTGTATCTCGATACAGGCCCTGGCTGCCCCAAACTCAGAAAAAACAGAAGAAAGTGATTCCAGTGTGTCATTTCTTGCCGAGTGGGTGTGCCTATCCAGTTTTAGTGTCTATCACCCTATGGCTTCATGTATTTGGAAATCTGTGCTTGTAGACGTATTCTCATTTGCGAAACCAGAACATCAGAGTCTCTTCCCTTTGTCTAGGAAACGTGAAAAAGTGAACTTAGGGCAAGTTACTTAACCTCGCTAAGCTTCAGTTTCCTCGAGGCTAAAGTGCAGATAAGAGTAGAACTTGCCTCTCCTGAGGATTAAATTCAAAGAATGCATGTACAGTGCCTCACAGTGCCAGGCCAAGGGTAAGCACTTGGCAAGTGGGAGCTATAATTATTATTTTGTTAATAACAATAGTGAAATCTGTAATAAAATAAGAACGGTGCTACTAAAATAGAAGTTGACAGTCGGCAAGTTTTCCTAGGCCAAAACACTTTGAACCTGTTTCCAAGGCTACGGTAAAGTAGCCTCTGGAGAAATACATCTTGGGGACATCTTGGCACTCACGGTCAACCCCCAAACAGGCAATCACCCCGTCGGGTACCACAAGTCACCAGAATCGTTCAGCTGAGACTTAACTGTGCTCCTACTCTGTGGCTGTCAGATCACAACAGTTCCCAAACACAGGGCAAAGCGCGAGACTGTCTTCTGACCCAACTGAGACACCTCGGCCAGAGGCGAATATTTCATTCTGGGGTCCCACGCAGGCCGGGAGGCTCCATTCCTGTTTCCTGAATCAGCCAAGGCCAGGTTCAGAGGCGGGTCCACAGAACGGGACCAAAGGGTAAGGGGACCTGAGGGGACCTGGCCCATTTTCTCAGCCAGGACAACGAGAGCGTGTCGACAGGTCATGTTTCTCACTGACAGGCCAAATCACTTTAACAGGAAAGCTGTTTTCTGAGCCTTCAAAAAGCCAAATCTGATCTGCCTCGCAAAGCAAACACAACCTGCTTTCCGCAGCCAGCTGTGAAAGCCGGTGAAATCCAATGGGAATCTCCTCCACCAAGTTCACATCAGCCAGACCAATACGTCAGAAATCCCCCAGGAGTGGTGAAGCAGAAGTATGGTGGAGTTCCGTGGGGTTTGGGGGTTATTTTTTCTTTATATAGAAAGCACTCAATCAATCTTCTTTCACAACCAAGGGTACATTCCCCTGTGGAATTCCCTTCTCTGAAGATCTCTACAAGTAAAATATTTGTCTGATCATCTGCAATAATTTAAGTGTAAACTCACTCACTGGCGGAGTCAGGGATTTCTTACAACTCCTCCACCTATAAAAACAACGTGCTTTGGACTGTCTCAGGTATCCAATTTCTGTACCCCTCCAGCCCCAAAACACTGCCAAGCCACACCCTTGACTTTGGGATAAGAAAACAGGGTTGTCGTATCTGGAATCTCGTACTTGTGTTCTTTGCTGGTGGCACTGTAAAAATGGTACAACCGTGTTGGAGAAAGATTCAGCAGCTTCTTATAAGGTTCACATACACCTCTTCTATGACCTAATGATTCTGCTTCTGGGCATTTACCCACGAGAAATGAGAACATATGTCCCTAGGAAGACTTGTACACAAATATTCATAGCAGCTTCATTCACAATACTCCCCCCACACTGGGACTAACTCATGTGTCCATCAACAGGGGGGAATATATTAACAAACTGTGGTATGGACATATCCTGGAATATATAATTCAGCAATTAAAAAAAAAAAGCCCAAAATACTGATATATATAACATGGTTGAATCTCAAAACTATGCTGAGTAGAAGAAGCTTTACACAACACCGTAAAACTCCATTTATAGGAATTCAAGCAAGACTAAACTAACAGTGAGAAACAATCAGCATTTGCTGCCCCTGAAAGAGGGGCAGGGACTGACCGGGAATGGGGATGAGGAACTTTCGAGGTGATGGTAATATTCTCTATCTTGATAGCAAGTAGGGTTACACAGGTGTGCACATCTATCAAAACATTATGCAAATATTACTCTCAAGATTTGTGCATTTCACTCTATGCATACACATTTTACCTTAAGAAAATCGTGAACATATATTGAACTCTAAATAATAATAAGGGCACTGAAACATCTAGCAGTGACCTGTACCAATGTCTGTAATTTACTTTAAAGTGCATAAAACAATGGGTTGGGACTTATCAATGGATGGGATTTAAGTTGGGAATTAAGATGGGTAGAGGGATGAATAAATCGACAGATGTGTAATAAAGCCAGTACTGCTAAATTACACTCTAGATATGGGTATTTGGGGGTTACTGTTCTTGCAACTTTCTTATATTTTTAGAAATGAGATAGGTGGGGAAAGAGTCATAATACCCACACTTTAGCCCACCAAGTTAGAAATTTGGCAAGACACCCATGCCCACCAAGCCATGGGCGCACACAATTTCAATTCTGCAGAGAAGTGAAGATTGGAAGAACACAAGTAGCTTTACAGGAACTCTAATCACTCATGCCAAAGATTTTCTGCCTGTTTCCCTACAGACAAAGCAATTATTTGAATGGAAGCCAAAAATTCCTGCTCAAGAGGGAGAAAAAGAACTCATTCCCAATTTGTTCTCTTTCAATTCCTGCACCAATCTATTAGCTAACTGCACAACACTCCACTTCCATTTGCCCCGTGTCCATTGAGTCAAAAGACTAACAAAGAAAAACCAACCCAGCGACTTGATATACAGAGGATGAGGTCCCAGTTCTCAGGACCAGAAACCGCGCTGAAGGCAAAAGAGGATGCAGAGTCAGTCTGAGGTTAAAGTGATTTCACTGAGGTTAGCACACACGCACACACCAAAGAGCCCCAAACAGCTTGTTGCTTAACCCCTCTGTGGGGTTTGGTGACATCTGGGGTCACTTGAACTTCGTAGGGAATTGAGCTGTTCAGAGGTACAAATTAGGAATCCCGGCAGCCAGGGACACGTGGGGTGCATAGCATGCCCTACCCACAGGCTCAGAGGTCGCACACATTACCCCCGCCTTCCTTCCTGGTTCTTATCCTGAGATGACACAGGATGGCAGGGCCTGGAAGACGCCTAGCCTGACTGCGCGCCCAGCATCTGAAAACAGCTGTACCAATTACAAGAAAGGACTGTTGCTGGAAACCCAGGGCAGGCACTCAATTTTGGCATTTGTGCCAGACTTTAAAAATATAGATATACTTTTTGTTTGTTTGTTTTTAAGTTCCCCAACAAACTCACTGCCACCACCCAGTGTCCCTGGGGACCACCCACTACCACATGGGGCAGCTAAGCATGAGCTACGGGAGGCAGCAGGCAGTGCGCCTGGGTCTAGCACTTTTGGCTTCCACGCGGTTCTCGCTGCCAAGACGGCGATAACCTGGGTCAAGGGCACGGGCCCTGGTCGCGGGGGAGGGGGAGTGTTGCATGCCTGACAATCGGGTTTTCTGAAATGTACGCCGCCACCACCACCCCGCCATGGCCCAGACCTACCCTGGCGTCCCTTGAGCCTGGGAAAGTGGGTTAGGATGAGGAAAGAAATCCCCTTACAGAAGGGGAGATGCCGTTTTCAGTGCCCGGGACTCCCCGCGCCCAGGCTCTCTGTGCCTCCGGTGGCTGCGGCGCTTCCTCTGGATGCGCGGCAGGTCTGCTCCCATCTATCCAGCACCCCTGCCCCAGCAACAAACCCACCTCCCAGGGCGCACGCAGAAGGGCAGCCGGGAGCCGCCTCCCACTCCCCAGGCCCCGGCCTCCCGCCCTCCTGAACCCGCACTCCGTGCCCAGCTCCTGCCTGATCTTTACCAAGGACCCCCTGCAGCAGTGTCCCAGACCCACCTGTAGCCTCAAAGCTTCCCCTCTGCTTCCCTCTTTGGCGCCCCCGAGCCCGCAGAGCCCACGACCCCTAACAAACTGCTCTAGGTGCCTCTCCCCACAGCGTGCCAGGGATGATTTTTTTTTTTTTTCCCCCAAAAAAGTTGGCCAAGACCGCTGCGTGCGGTGGACCGGCGCCGACTCCATCCAACCCGGGCGGGGGATGCGGTTGTGGGGGCGGTGGCCCTCTGGCAGCCCCGGCAACCTGCAAGGAGGCGCCACGCGGGGCTCCTCCGGTCCGCCGCGGTCCCGGTCCGCGGGGCCAGATGGCCGGGCCTGTGCCCGCCGACACCCCAAGTCCTGTCGCGCGCCCACCTACCGTTGGGAACTGGCTGAGGAGAAAGCGCCGGCGCGGGCTCCCCGACACAGCGTGTTCCGTCCCGGGAGGAAAGTTTGTGCCATACAGCGCAGGCGGCGCGGGGAAGGCGTGGGCGCCAGTGGGTGGGGGCGGGAAGCGGAGGCGCGGCGCGCTCGGCTGTCAGTCCCTCCCGCGATCTGGGCGTCCGTCCCTCCGCGGAGCCCGCGGCCGCCGCGCTCCCGCTCGCTGCGCCCTGAGCCTGGCGCGCTCCGGCTCCAGCCCCGACGCGCCCCCGCCGCCGCCGCGCGTCCGCCGGCTACACTTCCTCTTCCTCTGAACTCATGTGCAAAATATGCTGCGCTGCATCTTCGGGGGAGCCGCCGGCCCCTGACCGCCGCCGCGGGAGCAGCGGGTCCTCCCCGCGCCCCTGGGCGCCCTGCACCCCCTCGACGCCCGGCGCCGCTGCCTCCACGCGGCGGGCCACGTGCGCGCCGCACACGCTGCAGCCCGCGGGCGACCCTCGTTGCCCCTCCGCGCGGAGGTCGGAGGCTGCGGGATCCACCCTCTCGACCCCTCCTAACCAAGGGAGTGCACGTAGGGCACCAGGTGCCCTCAAAATTTGAGCCGGGATGCTGGATGGTGACTGCCACCAAGGGGCTGATGGCTGAGGGTGTGGGAGGATAATTGAGAGTGGGCCGTTCCTCCTTCCCATTCCACAGGTGGGTCACCCCCCACCCCCCGTCTAAGTTACTTACTGAGTTAGTGATTAACGAAGGAGAGGGATAATGCCACCAGCTCCTTGCCACACCCTATTCCACCTACTTCAGGTGTCCAGAAGGTTTGAGGTCTGGGGAACCATCTCGGCCTGCAACTTTAGGTTGCCCAAGGAGACAATTATATAAATAAAGCACCAGGGCAGGGCTGACTTAGTAAAGTGAAAACGTGAGGCAGAGAGCCCATTAAAAAGTATTTTTTTTTCCTTGGAACTTTTTAAACAAAGCAAAATTACAGTGTAGGGGTTAAAAGCAGGAATCCTAGAGCCAGTTAGGGTTGGCCTGGCCTGGCCTCCATACTTACTCCCTGTGTGATTTGGGTAAGTGCCTGAACTCCTCCGGGCCTGTTTCCTCATTTGTTAAATAGCACTTCCTCCTGGGCTTTATGTGTAAAGTGTTAAGGAAGCACTCTATAACTAGCTATTATCATTATTATTATTAATATTATAAGAAGACTGCAACAAGACAGCTAACATAATCTAATTAATTATCTACATTTTCTGGTTCGGAGAAGAGGGGGCCTTAGGCATTAGAGCCCAGAGAGTGGTGGGCTGGTTTCGGGCCCCAACAGTGTTTTGATGAGGTCCTTCTGGTACTAATAACCACCCCCCCCCCAGGGGGTAAGGAAGAGCTATTTTGTCTTCAGGAATTCCTGTTTCACACAGGATTCTCTCAGAGATTTTCTTCCTTATTTTCTTTTTCCATAGCCATCCCAGTTATGTGTTCCTCCCTCCTGCGCCCAACACCATTCTTGTTTGTGTTTTGTGTTTTGTTCCTTTCCCTTTCCAGCTCACCACTTGCCAGCATCACTCACCACCACCAATTCCAATCTCCCCAGCTCACTCTCCTTGGCTTGCCCTCTGAGAGAAAATAGTAAGACCAGGTGACAGCCCAGGTCCAGGTTCAAACCAAAGTGTGTGGGGACAAGGGTCCAGTGGCACCACCCTGGTTTTGAACACCCACCTATGAGGCCAAAAGGAGGGATGGATCTTTATGTCATTTATCTGCCAAGGCCTTGAGTTTTGCAAGTCAGGGCCCATCTGAAATCTTTCTGATCCTTTCTAATCCTTACCTCAGAAAAAAAGTAACTTTTATAGGTGTTAATCAGAAGTTCACAAGTAAACACGGAGTATTTAAATGAAGATAAAGAGAAAAGAGGGAAAAGGCAGCGTAACCTGGTTGTGGTTGGGGGAAGAGGTTTGATTTCTTTTAAGCAAATCATTTTCACTATAAATTTTTGCACATAAGTTTTTTTTTAACACCTGATCATTGGGGTTAATAAATTATTCTGATTGTTTCCATTTTCTTCCACTCGACATTTTCCTGAGTACTAACAATGTGTAAATGTCTGAAATGTCTTTTTTTCCCTGCTTGGATCTGCCTTTTTTTAGGGTTTTCTAGAATTCTCCACCTTTCCCCCTAGATATTCTGACACTTCCTACCTGATACGTAGTAGATGATCAATAAACATTTATGGAATGAATGGATGAGTCATTAACATTCAGATCTTTCAAGGCTCTGTGTAACCTCCATTGAACAATTATCTGAAATATTCTAGTTCTCTTTCACCTGGAATTCCCAATGAGGAGGCAACTTTGGGTTCATTTGTGCTGTGTAGAGGTCAACCTCGATTTTCCACTTGGCTGCCATGGACCGGCCAGCCAGGGGATAGACCCTGGACAGCTGGGACTCACCTCTGACTGACCTCGCCTACCCAGCATCAACCCCAAAGATGCTGGAACTATATCCTGGTGGGTTACCTTGGCAACCTCACAATGTCATCTGTTAGAATGTCCTAGGGCGGCAGCTTTTAATTCTATCACAGCGGTCTCATCGGGGGTCATGTAATAGTGCTGTTTTTCCTCTGCTCACACTTCCTCCCCCTATGATTTAACACTAAGTACTCAGGGAGGGAGCTGAACATGGGGAAAACCAAGCTATTATAGCACGACAGGTCACAGATGGCCCCAGAACTGGGATCCTGAGTGTTCGCAGTCGATAAAATGCAGGCCTCAAGTTAATGGGGAAGCTGGTTCTCCCCACACACCCCCGCCTCCCCGTGGAAAGGAGAGGAGTTAAGCCAGCCTAGGCAAGCGTAAGAAGCAGCCGTGGCCAGACTGTACAATTCTTGCAAAAGCTCCGTTAAAGGAACCCCCCACTGGAGCATTTCTCCCTCCTGGCCTCAGCAGCGTCACCCCACTCCGGAGATGATTAAGGCCATAGGTACCAGTAGCCAGAGCAATTTTGCTGCACCCCAGCTATGCTGAAGCTTGGAGGGAAGGAGAAGCCCAGCTAAACCTATTAGTGCCCTCCTTCGCCCCACCCCATAATTTCACCACGCTCAGCACCCCCCAACTCAGCTCAAAAATAACTCAGGCCCCCACTATTCTGTAAAGAGCAATAACAACTTAGGCAGAAAGCTGACCCATCAAAACTTCGGAACCTGAAGAGCTATTGTCCTGTGTTTTCACAGGGCCGCGAAAGGCAGATCTTGCACAGGGCAGCTGAACAGCGGCATTTCAGGGCTGACGGGAAAGATAAGTAAACTCATATGTGCCCTGGGGGCATAGGAATTATTCATCTTTATCATCACGGTTAATATTTTAAGTGGGTTTGCAGCCACAGTGAGGTCACAGGTTGGCCCGTGGCTCCACACTAGATGGCTGCCGGAAGCCGGCCCCATGCAGGGTAACACTGGTCTCCGTAAGGAGGCTGGGTGGCAGAGGCCAGATTCTGTGCCCCAGAGCCAGTGGTTTCGGAGGAACCCCCGGCCCTTGGTTCATGATGACAGGCTCAGCCTTCACAGATGTGCCCCTTGCAAGCCCGTGGTGCCCGCGGTCACCGTGGAGCAGGGCACACTTGTGCCAGGCTCCAGTCCGTCCCTGGGATTCCCTCAGCTGTGTGTGGGTGTGAATTGGGGTGGGGACAGGGAGCTTGTTCGTGTGCACTGACCGGCCAAGGCCAGGGACTTGGGTCCACAGTGCAGTCAGATGACTACTCTGCAAATGCCGCCACGGGCGTCATCAGTTTGAGGAAACACACGATTGCCAAATGTTCCATTCACGCCATTACACAATATATATATGTATCGTTGTTGTTATTTGGCTCCTGAATCCATTCCTCATTTTTCCTCTGAATCCCCAGCCTGTGAAACAGGCGGTTCAGGGGAGCAGGGGCCCTCCTGTGGCTGAGAGAGAATTTGCTCTCCGGAGCAAAGAGCCAGGGGACTGAATTTCAGGAATATTGTGTGAAGCATGCTGCTATCTGCAGCCTTGTTCCCCTCGTGCAGCCTGAGGAACTCTCTGGCTTTACCAAAAGCTATCCACACTCATAGCCCTTCACTGGTTATTCCATTCGTGGGACATTTCTACTGACTTGCATTTGTGAACAAACTTTATTACCAGAGATTATGCACACACACACACACACACACACACATATATATGAATATATAGAAGCCTATATATTCTACAGATTACAAAAAAAGAAGATTGTGGAAATAAATCAGATTTATTATCAGAATAAGATTTTGATCCATTAATTGATATTATTTCCCTCCCACCACCATTCCTTCCCCTCTCCCACTGTATTTCTTGTGATGCAGTACCAACCCTCTTTGAATCAGTTTAGAGAAGACACAGCATGCCACAAGAGAGAGTTATCATGGCAATACAAGGGGAAAAAAGTAAAATTCTTGGGCTTTGGGGTTTTGAAAGTCGAGGCTCCAATATAAAATTTAAAAGATATGGAAAAATATGAAATCAAGTAGAACCATTGTCCCCTATCACGTCTCCTTTCCTTCCTTACCACCCCACTATCCCATACACACACACACACACACACACACACACCTTCCAAGAATAGATCAAAGTTGCCAAGTGGGAGCAAGGTGAGCTGAGAGAAACAGAGAGGCTACGTCAATAGGGAGCAACTGGTAGGACTTAGGGACTGACTATAGTCAGAATTCAGAAGCCCACTTCCCTCTATTCAAGTGAGAATCATCCAGAATAACACTTGGAAACCCTGTAGACAACTAGACAACTCTTGGAACTTGTCCAGGAGCACTACAGATCTTCAGCAGAGGAAGGAAAAATGCTGTTCATCCTTCCCACTACATTTGGCAATGAACTCCCATAAATAGCAGCCGGAGCATGACCTATGAGTCAACCAGAAGGACTAATTCCTATTCCTTGAGTTCAAACCTCATTTAATAGCCAAAGATGCCGTTTAGCCCTTGAGATGGAGAGTAGGGCTCTTCACACCCTCAGGGACAGTGCAAAGATCTGAGTATGAAAGATGCTCCTACCTATTTCCGTCAGGCTTGTACTTAGATGGGCCTGAGTGGACCAGCTCGAGATCCTCCTTACAAGGCAGGACTGTAGTGATCATCGGTGCTGTTCCCCAAATATTTCTGGTCCTCTCCCGGTCCCATAGAAGAATTGATCTTCCTAGCTCCTGGTGATTGATTAGGAGGGGTGACAGGACTGGTTCTGGCCGATGAATTGTGAGCACAAGTGATGTGTATCACTTCTGGGACAATTACTTGTCAGGACGAGACCCTCCAGAGTTCTCTCTTTCCTCTAGCAAGGCCACTGGCAACATTCGGTCCACAAATGATTGTGGGAAGCTGAGCCCTCCATCTAACCTGTCATGATTATGTAACATGAAGAGGAAATGATTTGTTTTAAGCTACTGAGACTACAAGTTGTTTCCTTTTGCAGCATAAGCTAGCCTATGCTGACTGGTATAACCTGTTAGAAGCCATTAGTTGTTCTAGAAGGCATCACGAGCATATCTGGGAACTGAAAGAATAAAGGAGGGGGTCCAATTTGAGGAATATTACCCACATTAACTTGGAATCTTAGTAATTTTCAAGATGTCCAGTTAAAGTCCATGATCAAAAAAGCAATAAGAGCTGTTGGGGCACCTGGGTGGCTCAGTCGGTTAAGCGTCTGCCTTCGGCTCAGGTCATAATCCCAGCGTCCTCAGATCAAGTCCTGCATTGGGCTCCCTGCTCAGTGAGGAGCCTGCTTCTCCCTCTCCCTCTGCTGCTTGCCCTGCTTACGCTCTCTCGCTCACTCTCTGTCAAATAAATAAAATTTTTAAAAAGAGGTATTATTTACTCACTCATTTAATGTTAACCTATTTATTGAGAACATACTATGTGCCAACACTATGCTAGGAACAGGGATACAGCAGGGGAAGAATAGGCACTGTTCCTATTCCTAGAAAGCTTTGCTATAACAACATCGAGCTAATGATTGAAAAGGAAATAAGGGCCTGGAGAAATTGAGAGACCTGCCCAAGGGGATGCAGTTAATAAATGGTGAACTGGGGCTTAAACTTGAGTTTTTTGACTCCAAATTTTGGGGCTTTTCTCACTGTCCCTAGCCACTTTAAAATCACAAATCAGTATCGCTTTGAGCCTGCTCTAAAGGGTAAGTAGAATTTAATCCTAGGCTGCCTTCTGCCTCCCTCCTAATGTTTGCTGACACCTGAAATTTCTTTAATAACCGCAACTTTTCATTCCATAATTAGTACTTAGCACAGGGCCTGACAAATAATAGGCATTCTCTAACTGCTTCTTTTTTTTTAATGAGTAAAACATGCTTGAATGAATCAATGAACGAAATAAGAAGGCTTAACTACTTAAACCTATTGATTTAAATATCAGATACACTCAATCTAGCTCGTTCTAAACCACAACTAAATAATCACTCAACATGGGTGTGAAGCCTGGTATGGAGGAATAGGTTTTTTGAAATACTGATGCTCTTTCTAGTCCCAACATATCCCGTCAGCTCGCCCCTTCTCTTTGATTGGGGAACCAGCTAAACCGTGTGGCATGAATAGCTCAGGAAATGGTTATTTCAGCAGAGAGACAAAGGAAAGTCTTCGCGGTCTCAAAAGCTTTTGAGTTTCAGTTGTTCAAAGAGACTCAAAATTTTTTTTTAAAATTTTAAAGAGGCAGAAAAAGACCTCTCCAACCTCCCCGAGTACATAATATCACCCCATACTGCAGGGAGGGAGAAAAATGTGACGAGGTGCAGGAGTGAGTGGACGTTGTAAGTCCCTCAGAAAGAGAGACCCAATATCCTGCCCCTCCAGCATATGCAAAAAGAAAAATTGGGCACCATGAAGTAGCTTGTATTGAACCAATTCTCTACAGATAAACTCTAGACAAAATCTAAAAACACCTCTCTGAAGGCAATGAAAGGCAACTAAAAATAGATAGAAACTAGAAGAGAGGCAACACTTGAAAAATGGAAACATCCGTGGGTGGGTTTCCCTTTTTTTTTAATGGCTTTTCCACCCAGGCTAGGCCCCAGTTAGCACCCCGCAGGGCAGCCTAAACTCAAAGGAGAACCAACAGTTGTACCAGCTAAGAATCAGAAGACACGGTTCAGAGTGATCACAGCAGCTGGGGAGTAAGGGGACAGAACCCTACAAATGAGAGAGCCACAGATAGGGAGCACTGAACTATATTAACTCTGCGCTAACCTCTGCCTGACCCCTAAACTAGACTCCAGGCTGCAAGGGAGACCAAGGTTGGAATTTTAGTCCAGCAAAGTTAACTGCCTGCTAAGATGTTTTAAAAATCAATATTCTTGGGGTGCCTGGGTGGCTCAGTTGGCTAAGCGTCTGCCTTCCGCTCAGGTCATGGTTCCCAGGGTCCTGGGATTGAGCCCCACATTGGGCTCCCTGCTGGGCGGGAAGCCTGCTTCTCCCTCTCCCACTCCCCCTGCTTGGGTTCCCTCTCTCGCTGTCTCCTTCTCTATCAAATAAATAAATAAAAATCTTTAAGAAAAAATAAAAAAAAATCAATATTCTTGCGAGTCACATAGCAGAATCCAGAGTCTTGACAATGTATCATTCATGAAGGTCCACAATACCATCCCAAATTACTAGGTGTTAAAAAGAAGCAGGAAGAAGTAACCCATATCCAAGAGAAAAATTAGTCAATGGAGACCAAACACGCCAGGTGTTGAAATAAGATTAAGATGTTAAAGCGGCTATTATAATTACTCTCAAGAATATAAAGGAAAATGTGATGAAAGAACAAATAGGCCATTTCAGCAGAGAAATACAGACTATGAAAAGAAAAGAATCAAATGGAAATTCTAAAACTGAATATCTGATATAAAAGTGAGTAATAATGGGTGGTATAATAAAAACCTGAGATGTGTTAGGGAGAGCCCAAATACAGAAGGGACTCATGACTTTTGCCCCAGGTAGAGCTCAGACTGGCACCCAGCATGGTACATCTGGGCAGATGGGTCTGAGAAAGCCTCCAGGTTCCCTGGACCTTACCATACCATGGGAGAAATAGAACATCTCCTGAACACCTGAGGGAAGCACAGAAGTGGTAAAGGGCTGTAAATAATCCCTCCAAGATTTCAGTAGTTGGGTGCCTGGGTGGCTCAGTCAGTTACGCATCAGACTCTTGGTTTTGGCTCAGGTCATGGTCTCAGGATTGTGAGATTGAGCCCTGTGTCAGGCTTCATGCTCAGTGTGGAGTCTGCTTGAGATTCTCACCCTCTCACCCTCCCCCCACGAGCGAGCGAGCGAGAGAGCATGTGCGTGTGTGCACGCTCTCTCTCTAAAATAGAGTGTGTGCACTCTCTCTCTCTAAAATAAATATAAACATAAGATAAATAAGAACATAAGAGCATGTGCACTTTCTCTAAAATAAATAAATAAATACAATCTTTAAAAAAAGGACTGTAAGGTAAATTTTATTTTTAGCACATCTGAGTACCTACTGTACTAATATGAGATAATGTGTGCGATAGGAGGGGGAAGATTAGACAGTTGAAGGTTGACATTGATGATTAGCAAACAAACATGAAGGCCTCCTCCCACTCTTCCAGTGCTGCATAGAAGGAACCCTGAACAGTTAAGAGTCATTTCCTCCCTAACTGCTAGCATGCGGTTCAGGCTCTAGGATATGAGCACAGCTTCTCAAGATCCCTGCCTTTTTATTCCCCCCCTTCCAAATATGATTTTGTATAAAGGAGCTTCCTTGCAAGAAGTTTTGTTAACTGAGATTTAACTGTATGGCCTGATATGTAGCCATTTACGCCTCTCCTATTTCCCCAACTGCAAGACGGTTCTGATCTAGTCGTTTCTCCATTTCCTAGAATGCCCCGGCTTATAAAATAGTATGAAAGACTGAATAAACAAACAAAAGAATGAATAAACAGGTGAATACCATTTGTCTTAGTCTGTTAGGCTGCTATAACTAAATACCATGGGTGGCTTATAAACAACAAATATTTATTTCTTATAGTTCTGAAGGCTGAGAAGTCCAAGATCATGGACCCTTAAACTCACACACAGTGTCTGATGAGAGCCCTCTTTCTGGATGATCAGTTTTTCAATACAACCTCGCATGGCGGAAAGAACAAGAGAGCTCTCTGGGGCCTCTTTTATAAGGGCAGTAATCCAATTCATGAGGGCTCTATCCGAGTGACCTAATCAGCTCCCAAAGGCCTCACCCCTAATACCATCACCTTGGGGGTTAGGATTTCAACAGATGAATTTCCAAACATTCAGACCACAGCACCATTCATACAGGAGCTAATGCAACTATGTTGGATGAATATTTCTTGCAAAGCCTGCTCTTCCCTCCTCCTAACTCATTCTGTTCTCCTCATTCCTTTTGAAACGCATTTCAAGGGTTTAAATGTCAGTGGCTGCAGGCCCACTTTCCTCCCTCCCGTTGTCTGCCGTCTCTCTGCTCAGCTGAAATGGGAGTTTTGGAAGAGAGCTCTCCATCAGTCACCACTGAGGCCTTTTCTCTCGGGCCTACTGTTTCCAGGCCCAAGTATCAAGAGTCAGGCTGACAGCCCTGGCCCCTGGCGGTCTGGGGAAAGAGCCGGAGAGGCTTTTTAACAGGCCGAAATCTTGCTTTTGGCATGTGGCCTCAGCTAAGCCACAGCTGGATGGCAACAGGCCAAACTCAAGCATCTGCCTTCTCCTCCAGGCGTTAGTATCAAGCATCTTTGCTAACATTATTATTAAGGAATTATCAATATTTTAGTAGTGTTATCACTTCTTGGAAAAAAAAAAAAAAACCCAGCTAGTTAGATCATGCAGGACAGGACCTCAGTGGTTAAGATATAACAAGACAGGTCTTATTTTGCCTTTCCTCTTAAGGTCATCATTATACTGATCTGATTATCTTGAAGAGGGATCCCAAAAGCCACCTCCACTCTTGTCTCTTCTCTAATCCCAGTTAGAGGCTCTAACCAAGAGTCTATAAGTAAAGTTCATTTTAAATAATTGCGAGTGTGCCCACCAGGGTTCTTATAGCACACTAGAGAGATGGGCTCTGGTTACCTTAAGGTGTAAAGAAAATTAGGAAAAGGCTTTTGGGTAATTAATAGAATCACTGCGGAATCGGGCTTGAGCAGTGTGGCTCATGGTGTTTTCCAAAGATGGCCTGCAGCAGTATCTCCCGTCCCACATGCTCTTCCAGAGACTTGCCAGTCCCCCATCAAAAGGTGGAGGATAATTTCCCTCTCCTTAATCTGAGCAGTTTGCCACACACTTGTAAGCAATGGAATGAGGCATAAATAAAGCTGTATGACCTCGGTGAATAGAAGATAACGCACTCTGTGGACAGAAGATAAGACAGCTGGTGTTCACTCATAAAACATTCCACTACCAAGGAAGCAGTCCAACTGCTTTGAGGCCACCATGTTTTGAGGAAGCCCAAACCAGCCCGCGTGGAGACCACATGGAGAGAACCACATGGAGACTACACGAAGAGAGAAAGAGATGCCCAGCCAGCCCCAGGCCACTCCAGTCCCACACTGACTTAAATTGATGAGAGGCCCAAGCCAGAACCACCTGGCCTAGGCTTTCCCAAATCCTGAGTCACAAAAAATCATGAGAAATAACAAAATCGTCCTTGTTTTAAGCCATTAGGTTTTGGGGTTACTTGTCATGCAGCCACAGCTACCCAGAGTAGTCAGAAACAAAGGAATGTAAGGAAAGATCAGAAACAGTTAGTTCAAACAGGACCTTCTCACCAGCTAGATTTCTTCCATCTCCCCTTGACTTCCCACTGCTGAGTGCCTGGTTCCACAGGGATAAATAAGAAAATAAGCAATGAACATAAACCTTGAAATTTCGGTGGCATACAGATTGTTTTAAATGTAAAGTTAACAACCTGAAACAAAACTCCCCCCAAACTGTCTCCTCATCGCCCTCCCGCCTTTCCTACTTGTCCCTACTACAAAACAAAACTAAGCCAAAAATATCAGGTGGTGTTTTGTCTAGGTAGGCACGCATTTTGTGTATGTATCTTTTTTTATATTTTTCAGATGCTCATTTTCATATTCTAAAAATGTGGGCTGAAATATGCAAGAAACACACCTCTAAGCTCTTAAACACACACACATACACACATGTATTCTTTGTGGGACTTGCACAGTAAAACACATCAATCCTCAAATCATTTGGAGGGAGAGCCCTCTGGCCCACAAGGGGGACAGTGACAAAAAGTACTCTTGCTATTTTTAAGAACCACTAGCTTACCTCACCTTCAAGTTCCTAATTTTGTTTCTCATTATGATACTCAAAAGAAACTCTCATTAGCATTTTTACTTAAACAAAACCAAGACACAATTAACTGCTTCAGGATTTTCAAATCCTGACATTTGGGAATTTCCCAGAAAGTGTTATTAATTTTACAAGTAAAATGTGTTCAGGAGGGAAAATATAGCCCCTGATTCATCTGCCTGACCACACAACAAGTAGAGTGTCATCTATTCCTGGTATATCAACCTCCTGGGTGTTGGGGGAATGACAATGATCACCCACAAATGCCAGTGTTGTCCCATTGCCAGATGATGGAAATCTGGAGAGCCACAGCTTTTCCAAATGTGTTTGCCAGCAAGACTACCAACAGATGTTGGCACAACTTGGCTTGTTTGGGCTGCCAGAGAGGACCAGGGAGGATCAGGCCACACAACCCAATTGGATAGAAGCTAAGGATCGATGTTTTAGGTCATGTTCCAGATTGTATTGCTGAACAACAAATCACTCCAAAATGCAGAAGCTCCACTGCCTTTTATGAGCTAACCTCATGGTCCCATAGTGACTCCCTCCCTTCTCTCTTTCTCTCTCTCCCTCTCCTGCTTTCTCCCTCTCTCCCTCTCCCTCCCTTTTTGTGGGCTCTATTAGGAGGCTTGTTTCCTTTTAGTGAAAGGAGGGCCGCCAGTAAGGCTAGGCTCATATTCCTCCTGCTCAACAACCCGTCAGGAAAGAGCTTTCCTTTCCCAATCATTCTTACAAAAGTCCATCAATGAGCGTCACTGGCTTTGAGTAGCCTGACTTGGTCACATGACCATCTCTGACCCAATCACTGTGGCCAAGGTGATGTGAGCCTCTGATTGGCCAGGCCTGAGTCACATGGTCATCCTTGGGGCTGAAGATGGAGTGAGTTCCACTAGAACCGCGCAGATTGGAAGTAAAGGAGGGGCAATGCCACAGGGAAAATCAGGGAACAGTTACGAGAAGAAGAGGTCTAAGACCAGAGAAGATACCCCTAGCAAAGGAAATTAAAGACCATGTGAGGAATCCAGTCACTGGTGAACTAGGATAGCAAGGCTGAAATTATCATGGCAGGCCCAAAGACTCCATTCAGAGTCAGGTGTCCTGAGTCTGCGTCTGATTCCTCTGCCCAGGAGCAATCTGGATCCCAGAATTTAGGGCCAGAGTAACACACACGAAGATCTAAATTCCCAGGAAATAAGCTATGTGGTTCCAGCTTTGGGGCTGGATGGACTCAAAAGCAGGAGGCCAAAAAGTCATTAGAATTTTATTCTCCGGTTAGAGGAGAGATCCTTGGTGACCACACAAGTTTTTAACAACTCAAACTGTAAATTTTGTTTGATCAAATATCACATTAAGATTAGAGGTTTGAAAAAATAAGTCAAAGAAATTGGTATTAATTAAACAGGGAAAATAAACTGAAAAACCCATGTGTGCATGCGTGCACGTGCACACACACACACACACATACTGCACAGAGATGGAAGCGTATTTTTAATTAAGTCATCTTCCTTATTTAAAAAGATGGTAACTAGCCATTCTTGAGCTCTACTGAGGATGAAATAAAAAGCAAATGGGCTTAATTACAGCATCGGGGAATTAAACATGAGAAGGAATTCTTTGTTCAACACTGGCCTAAATTTTAAGCTCTATTTAATTGTAAGCTTCCTCTGGATGAAAGAACTGTGTCTTCTTTACCTTCCCCAAAGTTTGTAAGGACAGATAACCGAGAACTCTGAGAGACAGAGACCTGTACCAGACTCTATAACTTTTAAGATTTTATTTATGGTTACCTATGAATCTGATGTATGCATTGTATCAGGAATATTTTGGCTGCAACCTGACTTTGATGATTTAAACAGCTAGGGATTATTTTTCTTACATAACAAAGGGTCTCCAGGCAACAACTTGCTGGCCCTGGTTTGCAGCTCACAATTCTTTTGGCCCTTCCCTCATAGTTGCAAGATGGCTGCTGCAACTCCAAGTATCACATCCATCTTCCATCAGAAAGAAGAGGGAAGAGACAACACCTATATCTGGGAAGCATATGCTTTCCCAAGAACCAAGAGAAAACATGAACTTATGTCTTACTGGTCAGAATTATGTAACTTGGCCACCTCTAGTTAAAAGGTAGGGTAAAGGATTGAGAATGGGAGTTAGATCAGCCATGGAGTTAGATCCATGTTGTTGCATTATTTTTGCAAATATGTAGCTGTGAACATGGTGTGAACCAGTAAATATTTGTCCCAAGCAATGCCTTCATTCCTGGAATTTAGGCAGGCTACTTATCTCTCATAGACAATCTCAGCTTTCCAAGTCAGCTAAGTCTTCATATTTGGCTCTGTATTTTGGTGTGGGAAGTGCTTCTCCCTAGACTTAGTCATCAGATCCTAGTGAGACTGTTGATCCAGAAGGATGTCCTGACCATAGATGTGTAGGCACATGATCTAGGCCCAGCCACTCATACTAACCCAATCACCTGCTTCCAGTGATTGGTCTATAGGTGATCATGTGACCCTAGCAGGGCCAATCAGAGTTATTCCCTAGGATTTTTTTTTTTTTATTTAGAGTTGGAGGAAAAAGAATCCTCAAATTTTCATGGGAGCACTGGAAATGGGCTGCTGGCAAACATCTTCCCCATGTGGAGAAAGCATAGCTTTAGGAGAAAATGAGGCCACAACCACCAGAGATATGAAGAGTTTAAACAGCATGTGAGAGCAAAGAAGAAAGAAGTACAATCTTATTTAGGTCTCTGAATCTAATTGTGGATGAACTTCCACTCACATGAGCCCAAATTCCCCTTTTTGTTCAAAGTGGTTTAGTTGCATTTCAAGTCACTGCACCTGAGAGTCTTGATTAATTAAGAGGTTGCACAAACACCCAATAATGCAAATGCCATTTACTTGGAATTAAGGAAAAGGTTTGCCAAGGGGAAATGGGGAAATGCTTCATGTACTTATGTTGAGCTAATAAGATTTTTTAAAACACTTAGAAATATCATAATATGCAAATGATGCCGTTAAACAATTACAATTTCTGTAATTGTTTCCTGTCCTTTTTTTTAGAGCCCATTTAAAGACCTCTGAGATGAGCAGTGTTTGCCATCCGCCCCTCAACTATGATTACTTTACATACTGGAAAATACTGCTATAGAAGGGACCTTAGGATGACAGACTGGCCAGATGGCAATGGGCTGAAATAGGAGCCAGGCCTCTGCGTTCCTTTCTGTGCTATGCTACGTAAGTGCTGTGTGGACTAGTATAAGTTACTTGGCCTCTCTGGGCTTCAGGTTCTTCAGCTGTTCACTCAAGGACATAAACTAAAGTTTCTGAGGCCCTTTTCACTTCCATTGTTCTGCGTCAGTGTGAGCACTTAGACTGACACCTGACTTTACCCATAAGGCCCAGGAGTGTGCCCAAGTCCTACAGCAAGGACACAGTCTAGAACTGAGACATCTTGACTCCCAGACTGTCCTCTAAGTCAGACTAACTTCCTGCCAGATATAGGAGAATAGTTGTGTTCTGTTGGGCTGATAGGACTTAACTTTCATTCATTGCAGAGTACCTGATTATTTCACTCCATATCACCAAGCGTAAAGAATGAGACCAGGTCATAAGCTCAGTCCCTAAGTGGGCTACTTAACTTCCCTCTCTTCATGGCCCAGGAGTTACCTCATGGCAGACTGTTGTCTTGCAAATGCATGCACTTGGCACAGAAGGACCAGGAGAGAGAGTGCCCATGCAACCAGAAGGACTCTTGGGGAATATTGGAGAAAAGCCACTGGGGTCCATGTCCCATGGAGTGGGTCTCTGAGCGTATGAAAAAGGAGCATACAAAATCATTGCCTGAGTGGGAGGTTAAATGACAAGATGAGGGGTCAGTGACCTCCCTAGACCCACCGTCATGCCAAGAAGGACAATGCAGTGAGGAATCCACTTGGGGGGGGGGGGGGCGGTCAGTGTCTCTCCATAGTCGTATCTAGGGAGAGAGTCATAGGTGTTTCAAGGTGATTAAAAATAAAAGAGGGAGGAGGCATTCAGTGCTCAAAGGTGTGAAAAGTTCTACACTCAATAGATTTAAAGATGCAGGCACAGTCTTTAACATCCTTGACTCCTGTGCATTTCTTTTTTTTTTTTTTTTAAGATTTTGTTTATTTATTTGACAGAGAGAGAGCACAAGCAGGGGGAGCAGGAGAGGGAGAAGCAGACGCCCCACTGAGCAGGGAGCCCGACATGGAGCTCGATCCCAGGACCCTGGGGTCATGACCTGAGCCGAAGGCAGACGCTTAACCGACTGAGCCACCCAGGCGCCCCTCCTGTGCATTTCTAAGCGAGCTGAGATCTATGGGATTTTCTCTCCACAAGAGTCAGTGGTTCGCTCTGAGTTAACTCTACCATATTTGACTAGGAAATCCCTTTTGAAAGAAACTTTTTGGTTGATTAATGTGTTCTGGAGAAATACTTAACCAGATGATCCTGCAGACCAGTTTCCAAACATTTTTGACCATGACCCATGGAATATGGGGAAATATATTTCACCCCACAGCCTGGTACAAACTCACTTACATGAAAAAAAAACTGAAACAAAACATTCAGGACACAAAACTGACCCCTTCTTTCTGTGACAGATCCTGATATCTGCACCTTGTTCTGTTCTATTCTGTTTGGTTCAATTTCCTTAAAAAAAAAAAAAAAAAAGACAGTTGTTGAGACCCATTCAGTTGACCCAGTAATGACTCACAACCCACAGTCTGGAAAACACCGCTTCTCATACTTCTCGTGGCTATTTGCTGAGTGCCTGGGACTTGGCTTCCTCTGTGTGCAAGGTGTTGTGGGTGCTGCTTTCCTGTCCTGGAGAAGACAGGCACAAACTACACAGGAACAGGACCGGCTCAGGGTCTGTTGCACTCAGTCCGCGTTTGGGTGCCTCCTGCGCCAGGTGCGGCGTCCATGCCAACGTGGAGCCGCAGCTCAGAGCACAGAGACAGGGCTGTCACCTCCGCTCCCTGCGCTTGAACGTGGGCTGGCTGCGTTCTCATGGACACCACACCCTCCTCCTTCTTTCTGCTTCCTTCAATTAACATTCAGTGGCATCTACACTTAGCCAGCTACAGCACTAGGGACCGGAGGACAGCGGTGAGCCTTCTGGAGCCCACAGCCTGAGGACAGAATTCCATCAGATGATGTAGAATAACTACCGTAAGAAATGCTCCCAGGCGGAGGCCCTTGGAATAATGGCAGGTGAAAATAGGGGGGCTGGGAACTCATCGGGAAGCTCAGAGAAGGTGTCCCTGCCAATCTGCGAACTGCAAGAGGAATAGTTAAGTGGGTGAAGAGGGAACAGCATGAGCCAGGCCGTGCAGCCGGTGGGAGATGGCAGGAACCAGGCTGAAACACAGCCAGGGTAGGTTAAGGGAATCCAGGCAGGTGGAGTGTTGGGGGGGTGGGGTGCGGGGGTGGGCATGTCTTAGTTCTGGCTGCCATAACACAATACCACAGACTGGGTGGCTTATAAACAACAGACGTTTCTTCCTCACAGTTCTGGAGGCTGGACATCCAAGATCATGGCTCCGGCAGATTCCATGTGGTGGCAGGTTGGGAGCCTCTTCCTGGTTCAGAAATGGCGCCTCCTTGCTGTGTGCTCACAGTAGGAAGGGGTGAGGGCGCTCCGTCAGGCCTCTTTCCTGAGACCCTGGATCCTTTTCATAAAGGCTCCACCCCCGTGACTTAAGCCCCTCCCAAAGTCCCGCCTCCTAAAATCACGTTGGGCGGGAGGATTTCCACAAATGAACTGCGGGGTAGGGATAACACCAGCATTCCCACGGAGCTGAGGGGGCGGGCAGTGGGCGGGGCACGCAGCACCCAGGAAGGTTTCCTTTCTCCCCCTGGAGGTTTTGATCGGGTTCACAGGATCAGATTTGCATTTTGAGAAGACTGCTCTGGCCGCTGTGTGGAGGAGGGGCTGGGGGACGGTGTGGAAGTAGGGGTACTGGTCGTCCAGGTAACCGACAATGCAGATGCCCCGGGGAGAGAGAGGAGGGCTTGAATGGGAGGAGCGATGGTGGCAAGGGGTGGTGGGGGAGATGACAAAGTCGGGGAGACTCACGAGGCAGCCTGGATAGAGCCCGGGGATGGGACAAATGCAGGCTAGGAGGTGGCAGAAACGACTCCCTCATCTGCGGCTCACACCAGCCCAAAGCCTCCTTTAAGAACCAGTGTCAGCAGTGAGAGTGGACCAGAGCCACTGTCCCGGCCCTGGCCCCTGGCCCCGGCGGAGGCCCCGCCCACTCTCATGCCCAAGCACCCTTTGCAACAGTCCCTCTTGCTTTCTGCCAGAGCGAGGATCTCTGCTCCTCCTTCTTGGTGCCCACTGCCCTATGCTGCAGAGTCCGGTTCTCTTGAGTCAGCCTACAGGGAGGCTGCACGTTGTAGGAGTCAGGCCTCCCTGAGACCGCAAATAACTCAAGATTTACATAATTCAAGAGCAGTCCTTCCAAAGCACGAGGGGTAATTCTGCTTCGTGGCTGGAGTGGCTCCTCCACGGGCCAGCAGCATAAACCTACCATTGAACCCACTCGGGTCACAGCTCAGAACTAGTACCTGATTCTTCACCAGCTTTTCTATGTAAAGGGTTTGAATTATTTCGTATCATGTGTATAATGTGAGATTACATATTTTTATACATTATTTTTATATTTTTATACTGTTAGCTAGAATACCTATAATGCGAATTCATATCAACTTGTGGGCACTTTGGGTTTCTGCTTTCCTGAGGCCTCTGCAGTCTGCAGGGCATCTCCAAAGCCAGAACCAGCTGCTCAGGCCCAGATCTGTCCGGGGTCTTGGACTTCCACCCCATGCCCCTCATGGTCAAGAGCCATGAGCAGATCTTGAGGAGAAAGTCAGAGCTCCCTGGGCAGGAGCAGGCTCAGAGGACCAATCAGAGGCAGCAGAAGCAGAACAGAGGCTTGAAAGATGGGCTTGGTCAGTGGAGACAGAGAGGAGGAATGGGGCTCAGCACAGTGTGTTTGGGGTACCTATCAGGCAGTCTCAGGTCTGGGGGCAAAGGGTGGGCTGTCTAGCATATAGTAGGAATGCAGTCAAAGTTTTCTTGAGTGAATGAGTGAATGAACACATTACACAGGGTCAGAAGTTACCTGTCCTATTTAAGTACTGATTTGTTTGCCAACATTTCATTATGAAAAATTTCAAACCCACTCAAAAGTTGAAAGAATTATACAGTGATCACCTATATACCCTCCACGGAAGTTCTACGCTTAACAGTTTACTGTACTTGCTACGTTACATTTCTAGCCATCAGTCCATCCATCCATCCACCTCGTTTTTTGATGTATCACCAGGTCACAGACACAAGTAAACCTCACCCCAAACCTTTCAGCATGCAGATCAGTAACTAGAGCCCCTGTTTGTTTGCATCTCTTTTTTACTTCAGAGGTAAGATTCACCCTCAATGAAATGCACAAAATTTCAATGTGCCATTAGACGAGTTCTGACAAATGTATCCCAAACCTCTATCAAGATACTCAACACTATCAGCCCTCCAGGAAGTTTCCTCAAATCTGTTCTCATTCATGCCCTGAGCTCAGGCTCCAGAGGCAACCATTACTCTGTTTTTCTTTTCTACCTTACATGAATTTTGCCACAAATAGGTGGAATCATACATTATGTACTCTTTTGTGTCCGTCTTCTTTTGGCTCAACATAATGGTTTTGAGATTCGTCCTTGTTTGTCATAGTGTATATTAGTTGCTCATTCCTTTTAATTGCTGAGCTGTATGCATTTGTACGAATAGGCCAGAGTTTGTTTATTCACACTTTTGTTGATGGCCTGGGCTGTTTTCAGTTTGGGGCTATTATGAATAGATCTGCTATGAATAATCTTGTTAAGTACTTATTTTTTATTATAACAAAAGCTAAAATATCATGAACTGGAAACCTCAATAAAAAATCTCCAGCTAAGCCTGAGAGTCTTCTGGATAGAAAAAATAAATACAAGCTACCCTTTGTGGTGGATTTAACATTGTACCAGGCCATCTGGTGAAACTTTTCCTTCCATCAGTCCTTCCACTTCATCCTCACAGCCCTGTTTTCCAGATTAGTGAACGAAGGCTTAGAGCAGGGAACTGACTTGTCCAAGCTCTCACAGCTTGCACACGGCAGACCCTATGCTGCCTTTTACAAAGTGGCATGAGTGTCAGCAGTAATCTCAAAGCCAAGCAAAGAGGATTATGATGTTTTGTTTTTTCATTTATCACATTTTATTATAATACTGACATCATTTTTATTTGCCTTCAGGCTTTAATTACAATGAGAGAAAGTGATGAGCCAAGGATTACATCAACAGAAAGAAAGACCATTTCTTTACTAAGATATCTTAGGAGCAGGAAGGAACTTTAAAAAATTACTGATATATTAAAAACAAAACCCTTGCCTATTACAAAATACTAGGAAAAAGTTCCAAAAGATACATGCTTGATCAGCTTTTTATCCATATATAAAAGCAGATATGACCAAATTGGAATGTTTACCAGGAAACTTGCAAAGGAAGGACAGATTTACTACTGTTTATCTAGTCTACACTAGGGGCCAGGAAGACCTGCTGGATCACTTACATGCACTGAACTCATGTCATCTTCCAGCAATCTCAATATCTATTCTCCCCTTCTTCCTTAGTAATGGAACTCCTGATGTTTAGCTGGGTATTTGGCCTCACAGAATAAAGACATTTCTCAGCTTCCTTTGCAGCTAGGTTTGGCATGTGACTGAGTTCTGACCACTGCGATGTGAACAGAAAGGGCATGTGCAACTACCAGAAAGAAGGTGACCTTAAAGGGAAGTGTGCCCTTCTTTGCCCCTTCCTCCTTCCAGATGAATAGAGGCAGATGCAATGGTTAGAGCTGCCACAGCTATTTAGGACAACGAAGTGGAAGAAATATATGAATGGCAGAACAAAAATGTAGAAAGCCTGGGTATTTGACAACGGTGGAGCCACTATATGAGTTCTGGACTCTACATCACCAGAGTTTGTTTATGTGAGAGAAAAATACACTCCTCTTGTTTAAGCTACTGTTAGTCTGTGTTTTCTGTCATTCTAGCTGAATCTAAACCTCATATAGGAGGTGCTGCCATCTCCATTTTATAGATGAAGAAAGTGAACCTCAAGTTTGCACAGCTGGGGTACACTCTAGTTCCTTGAGGAGAATTATGCCCCACCTTTGGAATTGGTTGATTCCCCGACTCCCTAGGCTGATAATGGTGAAGTGCCCAAAAAATATCCCCTTCAGGTTTTGCTCACTGGAGCCATGCTGTGTGTCCACAGAGAGCAGCAGCTTGCCACAGCTTCCTTAAAGACTAGCCCTAGAGAGTCTTCAGATTACTGTAGGACTGAGGCCAGGTTTCCAAGAGCCACAGATCTGGGTATCTGACGCTGAGAACCTCAGTTTCTTCTCCTTTAGGATGGGGATGATAGTAATAGTATCTATGACAAAGTTGCTGGGAGGACTAAGGAAGAGGATACACAGTTCCTGACACAGACCAAATGATTAATAACTGAAGCTGGGAATGGAGTCAGACCCTAATTACCTCTTTTTCCGTATCTTCCTTTCTTCCACTGTGAGTCCTATCCCCTCTTCCATTTTGAGCCTTCCTCCCAAACAAGATTAAACAAACACCCCCTTTCTCCTTGTAGCCTGGGCTCCCCACCCTACGCTCTGCCCACACAATCCCTCACACAACCATTTGCCCCTTAGACTCAGCTGGAAAACCAGACATGTGGTATATGGCTGCCCACCCTCAGCTGTGGGCCTAAGTTTTCAAGCACAAGGAAGTTTTAGTAAGAGACTTGGTATTCCTAACATCAGCACTTGTATGTACCATTTCCACTGCTCATTCTTAAAAAAAAATTGGCTCAAAGAAACCCCAAGAAACCATAAGGCAGCAAAATTTGTCTTTAAAGCCATCCTCCAAGTCAAATATCCTCTTAAAGGTGCCTGCAGAACCCACATCCTCTATGGTTCTGTGTAGCAGGCAAGACTCCAGCACAACTTCTCTGCCTGGGTGCTATTCTCCATGGAATGAATGAATGAATGAATGAATGAATGAACTATAGAAATGATCCCTGAAAGTACAGTCTTTGAATGAATGAATGAATGAATGAATGAAAGAAAGAAACCTTCTGATGTGATAACAATACTACATGGATTAATGCAGCGGTTCCCCACCAGTAGGCTATGAGGCTTCTGGGTGTGAAGAGGACACACAGAGTTTTTGCAGGGAGATCCTCAAATACCTTACTGTCCATGGACTCAATCTCTTCTGTGTATCCCACAGGGTTATAGCACTGCTTTTCAAATGTATATATACACTACTGTGATGAATAATATTTCATTAAAACATTATGTAAGCATTAGATTAGTACACACAACTACTATCATGCAAGAATTAAACCCCTAGCTTAATGCTACTCATCAAGAATTTTGAGAAACACTCCCACAGTTAGTGATTCTCCTAGTAGAGTTTCAGACACAGAAGCAGTCCAGAGAATGGATACTTGGAGGCCTCCAGACCACTTGGTCACCTTCAAATCACACTGAGATAGAGCTCACCTCACAGATAGTGAGGCTGTACTGAGAAACAAAAACCTAGAGCCTTGAACTGGAGATGCTGAGCCCAGGAAGCACAGCATGCATCACTCCCTTCACTCTCCTTATGTGGAAAAGAGGGTCAGCTCCCACACACATCAAGCACCCAGACTGTGGCAGTCATAACCAGGGTAGCAAGGAGAGGAAGTGGGAAGAGTGAAGGAACAAGCAGTGGAAACATCTGTAGGGAAGTTACTGACTCTCTTGTTTCAGCCAAGGCTATCTGATTATGAGCTACAGAAATTGACTCTGGACAACTCAGGTGAGAAAGTATGTACTAGACCTAAAGCTGAAGAACCA
Source organism: Neomonachus schauinslandi (assembly GCF_002201575.2). NCBI lineage: Eukaryota > Metazoa > Chordata > Mammalia > Carnivora > Phocidae > Neomonachus > Neomonachus schauinslandi. The sequence continues at coordinate 129,676,318 of NC_058403.1, forward strand.
GGCCTGAGGAAGGACAGAAGAGGGATGATGGCAGCAGATACTTTAGGAGAGCTCCAACCACTTTCCATCGATGTGGTGCTTCACCAAGATTGAGATTCTTTGGGAAAAGCACAGAATTAGCTACAAGAGAGTAGGATACCATGAGTGGGATCCTCCCCCCAAACCCCCACCAAGACTGGGGAAGGCACATCCCTCAAAGAAAACCAGGGTGTTGGCACCAGAAAAAGGGGGAAAGATGCTGAGCATGGAGGGAACCACATAGCTCTTCTCTTCCTAAGACTCCATCTCTCCATCTGTAAAATGAGAACAACTATAAGCTACATTGTGGAAATTTACAAGATAGCGCAGAGCATAGTGTGACACATGAGAAGTGCCTAATATGTAAGTCTCCAAGCTTTCCTCCAGAGAATGAAAATCCTATTGTAGGCTCTGTAAAGAATGCATCCCCAGCATAGACTGGAGAACTTGCATGTCTAGCCAGGCCATTTTACAGGTCCCTCGAACGCCACCCTAGAGTAAGCAGTGGGTCTCTGCATGTTTGATCCATCACGTCCTGCTAGGGGAATAAAAAATAAACCAATTTTTGCATGAGTCCTTTCTGATAGGCAGGCTGGGGCTCTGGAGGAAGTCAACCCCATGGCCAATTCATCTGAAGTCGGAGGCTGTAATAGAGCTATTATTTGTTTCCGATATTAAAGATCTCCCTCTGGCCCCGGTTGTTCTTTATGATGCATGGCCGACTGCCCACTGAGGGAGCTATTGCAGCCTGAACAATTTTATTCTAAAATAATACCATTTTGTTTTTATTTCCCACTGATACACACATATATATCTCTTCCCTTAAAAAAAAGTGATGATAGGTCAAAGTTACATTTTGCCCACACATTTTTCAAATTTGGGGATCGTTTGTTCCAGTCTGGATGTGGGCATGTCCCAGGCACTGCCTGATGGATAGCCTTGGTTTTTTTCTCCCATTCTTTCTTGGCTCTACTTTTTGCCAGTTTGAACATTTTTGCTTAGTTTCAACATCTTCTTTCCATTAAACCAGACGTTTCTGTTGCTTCACACTTTCAGTGTTTTTTCCTTTGTCAAAAGTATGAAATTTGACAGATCATTTACTGATAATGAGTTATTGAAAGATGAGGCCATTGCAAGTTACGAGTTTCAAAATCCAGCTCTGGTGGATTTATTTTGAAAAAATGAACTACCAGACCCTTTCATCTTTCACGGGTTATTTTTTTTAATATTAAAAATAAAGTGATAATGCTGGACTTCTCAGCCTGTTAGGGATTTTGGTTTTCATCCTAAGAACAATGAAAAGACACCAAATGATATTTGACAGAGGATTAATGACAGATTTGTGTTTTTAGCATATTTCTCTAGCTATTGAAAATGAATTGGAGAATGGGGCTCAGGGGTGAGAATGGAGGCAATGAATGTAGATACAAGGTTGTGTTAATATGGGCAGGAGACCATGGCGACCTGGACCAACATGGCGGCAAAAGAGTTGGAAGGAAGTAGATAACTCGAGGGAGCTGACCAAACAAGATGATCAGCACAGAAAAAGCTGCATCAAAAATTAAGGAGCTGGGGCACATGGGTGGCTCAGTCAGTTAAGCGTCAGACTTAGTTTCTGCTCAGGTCATGATCTCAGGGTCGTGAGAACGAGCCCCGTGTCAGGCTCCATGCTCAGCAGGGAGCCTGCTTGAGATTATCTCTCTCTCTCTCCCTCTGTCCCTCCCCCCACCACTTGCACACTCTCTCTCTAAGCTAAGCTAAATAATTCCACACACAAAAAGACAGAACTGCATTCCTAATTAGAATCCCTTCTTCAGAGCAAATATTACAGCTAAAATATACCCATTGGTGTTGCATCCTTTCCTTTGGATTTACTTCCAGAGTCAAGAAAGTCAACATCCATAAACCTAAAGGCTTAATGATTTTAGATGATAAAGTTCATTAAAAATAGACATGTTGAATAACTAGCCTCTTGAAAGTTTTGGGAAAAACCCATTCTTTCCCTTCTCTACCACAGACACCCTTGAAATTGAACAGTAAGCATATTTAGGAAAGAAAATCCCTTTATATTTTTTTTCTCCCAAGATGGATGGTATTCTTATTCAGAGTTATACATGTCAGAATAAAGAATGCCCATGAGGTTGGACTGTATGATGTTTTGGTAAAGTGAGATAAACGTTCTCAGAAGCATGATTGTGGTTTAAAAAAAAAGAAAAAAAATCATTTTCCATAGAGGAGTTCTCCTCTGGGAACAGAAACTTTATAATTTCTCTAGCCACACACAGATGAAAAATATGAAAAAGGCATAATATTTCAATTATGGACACGGCTACATCTTAAAAGAACACAGATTTTTTCCAAATATATCTTAAGTCTTCAACTCAGGAATTCTAGATGGAGACAGGAATGAATTTTCTTGCTTCTAAAAGCACTCTGATCTCCTTCTTGTTAAACAGTTTGCACCAATAACACTATAGATTAGCTCAAGAAAGTATGGATGAAAAACTGTTCAGAAGAAGGCATCATATTAAACTATCTGCTTACAAATAACGAAAACGGATTCCTGCTCTCTTAGACAAAGAGGGGAATAACTGGAAGGATATCTGGGACTTAGTGACTTGATGATAGGCTATGGTCCCAGAACCAGGGAGATTCTGAAAAGGACCTTATCCCAGGAACTACCTGGTGCCACCCCCTCTTAGCCTGAGATGCACCATGGTTTCCAGGTCTCAGAGCTGGAAGCTGAGCCCAAGCAGCAGAGTCTTATCCCCTGACTGTGTTCCTACATCCCAGGGTCCCACATGATGGAAAATCCAAGAAGGGATAAGCACAAAGGGGAGGAGAGGCCAGACAGCCTTTGAATGCCTAATGTCCACTCCAGGCACTCCTCTCTATTCCAGGGCCACTTCCTAAACTGTTTGTTACTGGGTTCCTTGGGTTTGGTTAACTTATCCAAAACAGTTATTAATTCAGATCCTAGAAATCTGATATGATGAGAACTCATACAGGGGGTAGAATGGAGTTTGACAGTGGCATTGGCTTTGACAAAGACAAAAAAGCTTTTTTTTAAAGATTTATTTATTTATTTGAGAGAGAGAGCGTGCATGGGGTACACAGAGGAAGAGGGAGAGAGAGAGGATCTCTAGCAGACCCCCCTGCTGGGTGCAGAACCTGGAATGGGACTGGATCCCAGGACCTTGAGATCATGACCTGAGCTGAAATCAAGAGTCTGATGCTGAGCCATCCAGGTGCCCTGACAAAAAAAGGTCTCTAATAAATGAAAGGAAGATTGTTTAACTGCTTAAGAGAGAATTAAATGCTTTGGAACCTGATGAATTTATTGGTAATCAAACCACTTAAGTAGGTAAGCTCCTGGGGCTGGAATTTGACTTTCAAGGGGATTCTTTATTTGGTAAAACTTAGCCTCTAAATTGCACTGGGTAAATGTGTTTCTGAACTGCTTTTGAACAAATAAAGTTTGATTTTTTAATAAAAGGAGAAACCTGCAGTGCCTGGGTGGCTTAGTCGGTTAAGTATCTGCCTTCAGCTCAGGTCATGATCCCAGGGTCCTGGGATGGAGCCCCATGTTGTGCTCCTTGCTCAAGAGGGAGCCTGCTTCTCCCTCTCCCCCCTGCTTGTTCCTCTCCCCGCTACTTGTGCTCTCTCTTGCTCTCTCAAATAAATAAATAAAATCTTAAATAAATAAATAAGAAACTTGATTATTCAGACTCTGCACTACTTCAGGCTTTCGTTCCTACCAACAAGCCCCTTTTGAGATGGTCCCTGACAGCATTAATATTTTCATAAATGTTTCAATAATGAAGACTACATATATATATAATACTTCCCAAAATATTTTCATGATTATTACCTTATCCACTCTCCACCACCATAACGTATACCAGGTAGATAAATTATTTTCATTTTATAGACAAGGAAACTGACACTCAAATAACCTACCGCAGGTCAAATAACTAGTAAGTGACCAGTGTTTACCATTATATTCCATGACCCCTGGTTGTTATGTTTTTATTTTTTCAGAACCCACCTCTTACTTGATTACTGTTCCAAAGGCAAACCCCAAATCTGAAATAATGGAGAAGATCAATGCCAAGCCTATTCGTCAACAAATGTTTACTGAGGGCTGCTGTATTGGCAAGGAAAAGGCCAAGCTGCTGAAACAAAGAGACCCCAAGTGCAGTAGCTCAAAAAGAACAGAAGTTTGTTTCTCTCCCACATAACCTACCAGGGCGCTGATATTTCAGGATAGCTCATCCAGGGACCCAAGTTCATTTTAGCCTGCCCATCTTCTAGGATTGATTCCCAAATTTTCTTGGTTCACAGCTCCCTTAGCATCTCAGTAATTTTTCACAGAACCCATGGGTCAAAAGAAATGCCTAGAAAATGTGTTTATTAATTAATCAGGTCCAAATAATTTAATAGTTATGTCTTGACAACCTAGTAACTATTTTTTATTTAAAAATTTTTTCATTGAATTATAATCAACATACAATATTATATTAGTTTCAGGCGTACAATATAATGATTCAACAATTCTATATATCACTCGTGCGAGGATGTGGAGGAAAGGACCCTTGTGCTCTGCTGGTGGGAATGTATGCTGGTGTGGCTACTGTGGAAAACAGTATGGAGGTTCCTCAAAAAATTAAACAACAGAATTACCATATCATCCAGTAATTCCACTACTGCATATTTACCCAAAGGAAGTGAAAACACTAATTTGAAAAGATATATGTACACCTATGTTTATTGCAGTATTGTTTATAACAGCCAAGAGATGGAATATGGAAGCAACCCAAGGGTCCATCCACAGATGAATGGATAAAGAAGATGTGATACACACACACACACACACACACACACTCATCATGGTGAGCACTAATGTACAGAACAGAACCATTAGGGGCGTCTGGGTGGCTCAGTTGTTAAGCGTCTGCCTTCAGCTCAGGTCATGATCCCAGGGTCCTGGGATCGAGTCTTGCATCGGGAATCCCTGCTCAGCGGGGAGCCTGCTTCTCCCTCTGCCTGCCGCTCCCCCTGCTTGTGCTCTCTCTTTCTGACAAATAAATAAAATCTTTAAAAAAGAAAAAAAAAGAACAGAATCATTATATTGTATGCATGAAACTAATGTAACATTGTATGTTAGTGGTACTTGAATTTTAAAAAAGTACACTCATTCTGATGAACCTAGTAATTATTTAAAAAATAATACATATAGATTGAAATAAGAGACGGTGTTTTTACTTTGTTTTTAAAAAACCACAGTTTCTTTTTTTTTTTCTAAGATTTTATTTATTTATTTGACAGAGAGAGACACAGCAAGAGAGGGAACACAAGCAGGGGGAGTGGGAGAGGGAGAAGCAGGCTTCCCGTGGAGCAGGGAGCCCAATGCAGGGCTTGATCCCAGGACCCTGGGATCATGACCTGAGCCGAAGGCAGACGCTTAACGACTGAGCCACCCAGGCGCCCCCACAGTTTCTTAATAATGGGATGTGTGTGCCTGCTGAGCACTGCACAACTTCTCAGACCTTGGACTCAGATTGGATACCACTATTGCCATTTCTTACTTTACACTCATTTATGCATACAACGTGCTTTTTTATCATAACAACCAACTGAAACCCAGCTTTACAAAGACACGATGTCATGATCTAATGTTGAAACTGTAAGCTACCTTGAGCTAGTAGTTTTATTTAGTATCTGACAGAAGTTAAGGGTTTCCTTCAAAAATCTAAGCTGTCCTATAGTGTTCTTCTGTGTTTACTGAGGCTGCTCAGGATGCCTCGGCACACAATTTGAGGACCACTATCAACTGTAGTGTTATCCTTGTCATTGTGTACCCCTAGATATGGCTTCTTCTGAAGGAGCAACACCTTTTGGCCTCTCTGGTAATCACTTCCTCAGTTCTTCCCAGACACCTATCATTACATATTACCCAGAGTCATGCAGGAGGAATGAGGACTAATGAGTTTACCAGCAACTTCCTTGCGACCATGCCTCAGCCAGTGGGAAACCAAGCTTCCCCACCCCTGCTTGCCTTACCCCAGTGAGAAGCCCGAAGCAAAAACTCAACCCACTTAAAGAGTAAAGGTGATGATTTGTAGGTTCCTCCATTCCTGTGTTCCTGTGACGTAGATGAGATGCTACACTGGATTGAACTGTAAAGAAGGAACGAGACTTCCCTGCTTCCGTGCATGCTCGCTCCAGACACTGGGCCTGTGTGAGTCTGAAAGGGTGGGCTGTGGAGGACAATCCTCTGTAATGGCAGCCGACTGTCTTGGAGCCCACCGGCTCTGATCTGAACCACTGGGCGGCTCAAGAATTGATTGGTGTCTGGCAATGCTGTGTGGAGAGCACAACATGCAGCTTCCAGGCAGGGGGGTGAGAAGTACAAGTGTCTTTGTTTGACTGCACTGAATTTGATTTCCATTTCAAACCTCTGTTCTGCTGGATGATAGAAATGAAATTGCCGGCAGCTCTGGGTTTCTCTGAGCCATGTGAAATTGCTGCCATTTGATCGTTTCTAAACAACAAAATGGCAAATGTGTATGGTTCAAAGTGTAACTTGGCTCCATTGCTCCCAGGTTTGTGTCTACATTCTAGGGGGCTTATGTGGTGATGGAGTCGGGGGTCACCTGGCCCCCCTGATCACTGCCCACTCTTCATGCCCCTGAACCATCCTTGCTGTCCTGTGCTTTCCGGGACTGGTCCATGAAGATCTCTTCTCTGTCCTGGCCCCATTTCCAAGGCCCCTCTGAGGCTGCATTCCTCTCAGAGATTCCCACCGGCCCCCTCGGGTGCATGTGAAATGTGTGTGGTGGGAGCAAGGCATAGTCCTCTTTCTCAGTGAGACTTAGTAACATCCAAATTCTTCTGTTCCCTAAGCCACGCCTCTCTTCCCCAAGCCACGCCTCTCTTCCCCACTCTTTGGAGTGATAAGAACCAGCTCTTGCAGTCTCATTTATTCTTCCAAATCTATTGTTTCTGGCATAAGCTTAGGGCCTTAATTCCTTAGAGCTCAGGTTTTTAAGCTCCTGCATCTCTAACGCTTTGGTGTGGGAAATGGAAAACATTTGCTTCCACTTTTAGGCCTTCACGTCCCTCCTCTGAGACAGTGGATGCGTCCAAGTGTTGTTTGATTGGGAGAAAGCCTGGGGTAAAAATAATGACAAATATGAGTATCAACATATCAGTCTGATGTGGAGTGGGGCACCTGGCCCTTCCTCGTGCCCTGCGTCTTACCCAGGTGTTCGGAAAGACACAGGACAGGGAGTCAGGAGACGGTGTGAGTCCTGACTTCACATTTCCAAGCTGTGCGACCCTGGGTAAGTCACTGAACCTCTCTCTGAACGTCAGTGTCCTCAGGCCCTCAGAGTTAGAAAACGTATCACCAAAAGGCCCAAAGCGCATACTATGGTGGTCAAAGCCATTCAGGCAGAGAGAAAAAAAATCCTCCCACTGTGAAGTGTAACCGCCTCTGGTTGCATTAGGAGTAGCGAGACTGAATGTTTTCTTAAAAACCTCGAGATACTATATTTGAAGCAATCTGTGTATGCTTTACTCCCTCTCACTTACCCCCACTGGCCAACCCAAATGAAAAAAGATACAAAGCACACTTCTCTGTTTAGACACAACCCATGGTGAAACGCCCATTTTCCCACTCAGCTGTATTCCTGTTTATTCCTGTTAACACATGGTCTCTAAAATTGGCAATGACTTTCTCTTTGTTATATTTACCTTCCTTTCGGGGGCCAGCCCAGACTCCTGGGTGGATTCATTTCCCATTGAATTACCAGAATAGGGCAGAATCTGATAGGAAGAAATGCGTGGAAGAAAGCTCTGTTCCCAGGCCCTTACACAAGGGGATCTGTCCTCCCATCTACGCCAGAGCCTGGGGACTGTGGGGGGACTGAAACGGGACATCCTGTCCCCTCCACCAGCATTCTTGCCCCCACCAGGCAGCAGGATTGTCCTTTGTGCTCTCACACAATTCGCGCTAGGTGACAGAGCCAGTGAGGCAGGACCAAAAAGACCCCATGACAGAAATACCCCGTGCTCCCATGCCGAAGCCAAGGGCCTGAGAGCACCCTGGTTTAGGGTGCCTCTGTCTGTGGTCCTTTTAAAGAGGAAATACTCCGGGAATCTGCTGCAACGCCAAGCAAGTTTTAACCATAGGCTTTCCAAATTTCACTTCTGAGGAGACAGGACAGCTCAGATCTACACGAACCAAGAAAGGGTACAAAAGAGACCCTGAAGACACACAGCTTTGCCAAGGACCAGCTTTCAGGACAGGAGAAAAGGGAAGGTCCAGAGTAACCATTTTTCTGTGCTTAGCAGTGTGGTTTCCCTGACACCATCTTCCCCAGAGTGATGGGCCCGGCCTCACGCCTGCTCCTTGACCTGAGTGTGGAGATATCTGACTCAGAAGTTCTAAGACCTTCCATCTTCTATATGTATGACCCTGAATAAATCCCTTAACCTCTATCTGAATCTCAGTTTCCTAATCTATAAAACGAAAGTAGTAAACCCAACCACCTGACAGGGCTGTTTTGAAGCTTAATGAGAAAAAATGTGTCTGAGGGTTTTACGATTTATAAAGCACCATATGAATATAGTTTTTCCTGACTTACCCTAGAATCTTTTGGAAGAGAGCTTAAATAAATTCTTTACCTTCAACCTCTACTAGTTCTGGAACCTTGGACAAAAGGTGATCCCTCCTCTGCTTGAATCCTTCCTATGATGGGAAATTTGCTACCCTTCTTTGATGAGAAATTAAAACTACCACAAGACTTTATGACTTGAGTTTGCTCTTTTTAAATCACAGCCACCTCACATAAGCTCCAGAATAAATGGGAAGGGTGAGCTTTACTCGTCTAGTCACTGCAAAAAGATCATCATGTAGATTTGGGTGACCAGATGTTTACAGACATTTATTTCAAATTCTGAAGTGATTGTATCCATCTTCCTTTTTTGAAGGTTAAGTGAGTTTGTTTTGTTTTCATTATCAGAATTACATTAAAACTGGCTTAGGGGCAGTGTTCAGAAAAATGAAAGGAAAGGCAAATTCACAGATGGTCAAGGCAGTATATCCATTATGTGAACATAGAGTAAAATAAATTGTCCTAGGACTACTTCACTTTGGCTATTCAGAGAGGTCTCCTGTGACTGGTATAAATGTGGAAGAAAGCTTTGTTCATTTCTTTTTAGCTTGAAGAGTTCAATGAAATGTAAACATATCAGAGAGATTCCTAACTTAAATCTCTGCCATGAGATGCTACTGAGGACACCAATATGTGCCCCCCAAAGCCAAGAACTTTGTTTAGTTTTAGTTGCAACACAATGATAACTCAGTTTTGCTTTTGGATTTAAGATTTGGTAAACATGTGAAATTAACTCCTACTTTGGGGAATTTTTGCAGACGGGAGCTAGGATTTTATGAGTGTTAAGGCTTATAGTTTAAATCTGCAATTTGTATGAACAGCCTAAAGAGACTCCCTGTCATCTGTAGAGGGAAATGTAAGGAAGAAGTTGGTGAACAGGGTTTTGCAAATAGCTGTGCCACAGAAGTTCAAATTCTCATGCATGCATTCCATCAGTGACCTAAAAGGAATCAGAGACAGGCCTTAGAAGAAATCAAGGGTGAGGAATCATCAGCCCACAGGGATGTCACTGACCTTCAGCCTCAGAAAGGTAAAGGACAATCATCGCCAAAAATGTTAGTCATCAACCCAATAGTGATCACCTCCTCCTTCTTTGTTAACAGAAAACTAAATCTGTTCAGAAATGCAGCAGATAGTTCTGGAGGCTAGGCCCCACTGAATTCTCAGGGTGCAAATCTTGATCAGTCTGGGTCCCAAATTGTACCTCTTTCCCTTGTTAGTGATTGCTTTAAGATGAGGCATGTGACCCATTTCTGGCCACCGAAAAGTCTGCCAGAAGGACTTCTAGGAGGTTTTCCTCACTCTTAGAAAAGGAGAAACCAGGGGCACCTGGGTGGCTCAGTCATTAAGCATCTGCCTTCGGCTCAGGTCATGATCCCAGAGTCCTGGGATTGAGCCCCACATCGGGCTCCCTGCTCCGCGGGAAGCCTGCTTCTCTCTCTCCCACTCCCCCTGCTTGTGTTCCTGCTCTCGCTATGTCTCTCTCCGTCAAATAAATAAATAAAATCTTGAAGAAAATAAAAAGGAGAAACCAAAGAGACTTTCTGCTTCTGGCATTTGGATGCTGCCAGGAAAGGCTGTGATGCTTGGAGCTCTTGTAGCCATCTTATGACCATGAGGGGACAAACCTGAGGCAAAAGCAACATGCTTAGGATAGTCTTTTTCGTGTGAGAAAGACGGAGAAATCCTGAGTCCTGCACTCTGTTTTGCTGCTGAACCAATCATTGCCGATACTGCCTCCCTAGACTTATTATCATGTGAGAAAATAAGTCCTTTTCTTATTTACTGAGTCATTTAGAGATGAGACCATAGAGTCAGACTTCTTAGGTTCCAATCTTAACTTTACGGAAACTTTACTGAAGTATTTCATATCATCAAAGGAAAGATTGTTAGCATGCGTGGTGGTCAGGATCCAGTGAGCTAAGGGCAGAAGTCCCACCTTCTTGGATAGGATAGGATCTGCTGCAATACAAGTTAGGCCGAATCTCAATGGCTATCAGAGCAAAATAGCATTTCTCACTCTTGTTATACGTGCAGTGCAGATCAGTGAAGGGGGTTTGGCTTCCTACAGTCTAACTGCCATCTTGGAGGAGCACCATTTGGAGCACGTGGCCTCCAGGATTTCAAGGCAGGGGAAGAGAAGATGAAAGAGCCACACTGGTTTGTCATAAGTGCCTCACACCCATCCCTTCCAATCACATTCCCATTTACCAGAACTCACCCACACGGCTCAGCTCAGCCATAGGGAGGGCCGGGAAGTGTGTGTGGCTATTCAGGAAGCACTAGTTGTTACTGCCATAGACACTAACCTGATTATAGGGATCGGGGAAAAGACAGAACAAAGAGTTGAAGTTGAAAGGCTTTCTGCCAATCCTCACATTTATCAAAAAATTCCAACATCCAAAATACCCCCACCTGCCATTATGATATTTTATTTTATAGGCAAGTCTTCATGTTCTCATTTGATAATCTTAGTACCTCTTATACGGAACAAATGAACGGATATTTAAGCTGCATATCAGAACTGTATCTGCTGTCATTCTCTTTTTAACAACGTAGCTTGAATAATGGATGGCAAGGGCTAGCACCAGAGAGACTGGTTCCAAATTCCTTGCTAGTACAAGATACAAAAGAACAAATGTATTTTGATTTAAGAATAGATTCACCATAATAATATGCTGATGGTTAAGACAGACCCGGCCAATCTGGATGAAGCTCCTCACACGTTCTTAGACTTTGCAAAAACAAGGTAGCAGGTAAGGAGGGGGAGGCCTGCACTTCCTCCCATTCGGCCCTCCGGGCAGAGCTGAGGCCGGGACAATGGGGCTGCCGGAGTAGCCATCCCTGCTGCGCCCAGCCAATCTGCCTGAACTTGAAATGGAAGTGTTAACTTCATGGAGTGCAAGTCCAGCCACCCTCTGCCTTTTTCCTCACTGAGGCTTTCAGCAGTGCTTGTTTTATTCCTAATTGTACAGAGCAGCTGATCAGTGTCTGCATGACTTCTTGAACAATGACTGTATTTCAGACCTTCTTACTGCTTGCTTACTTCATTTAAAATTTAACGGATGTCAATTGTGACACAAACACTTTCTCCCTAGGTGATGGATTAAGGCGAATTTCATTTTATGCCTGGCACAAAATCCACACTATATTGTGTGGGTGTTGAAAGACCATTATTTTAAAAGAAAGAAGACAAAGAAAGGATAAACCGTCCTAACTTAAAATCCTGTAATGGGGAAGAAAACCAATTTCCACAAAGGCATTGTTCTGGAAAGCTTTGTTGGCTTAGGGCGCCACCTAATGGGCACGTGGCAGCTTACACAAGGGCTGGTTCAAGCTGCACACGCTGCTTTATGGTAAACACAAAGGCAAAGTGTGGAGCTGTGAATGCAATTTACGTGGATTTCCATGCCCAGTGAGATGTTGTCTTCAAGTTCTAGGTCTGCTTCTGATTAGTTACGAAACCTTGTGCAGGCCCCTCAGTCTCTCTGGATTCCAGGATCCTCACCTAAGTGGAGGTTCTCGAAGCCTTCTTTGTGGGATTGTCGAGAGGACTCAGGGAGGGTCTATTTGAAAGCGGGATGTAATCCAAGGCTCAGGGACTCAGGGGACTGCCAGTCATCACGTAATAACATCACGAGGCCCTGTGTATTTTGTTTTCCTCCTTTGGGTAGAGATTTAAGTTCAGAAGTATGCTTCTCAACAATAAGGAAAACGGTACAAGCATGAAAATAAATGACAGTTGGTAGCTGTCCTCCAGGTTGGAAACATGAAAGGAAATTGTGGGGACTGTGGGGTGAACTGGAAAACTCTTGTCTGGTCTCAGAGGGTGGCCACCGTCAGCCCAGTTAATAATGGCCAGTTTCCTATTTGCCAAAAAACCAAAAACCAAAAAAAACCACTTACCCATGTGTAATCTCTTGCTTTGTAAATGGGCTCAATTTTAAAAACGCTACAGGGGCTCAATAAGCCACACCTGAAAATGGAACTGAGCTTGTAGGTCTCCAGCTTGCAATCTCAGCTGCAGTTCTACGGGAAGTGTAAGAAGACAGGGGGACAAGGGGTGAGCCCACTCTGTGTGGGCTGCCGGGACTTGGGGTGAGGGGCACAGCCCTCCCTGCCTGGGGGAGGGGGCAGCGTGACCCTAGTGACAGGTTTGGGAACTGGGTCTGAAATCCCCACTCTACTGGCCCTGAGCTGAAAGATACAGCTGGTGGAGGCCTAAGTAAGCCTCTCCGCTGTTATCAGTTGCCTCTTCCTGCTCTCCCTCCCTTTCTCTCCTGTTTTCTTGGGACAACTCGCCCTGAAGTGCCATGTTACTTGCAGTGTGACCTGGGGGGGACACCTCTACCCCTCTGAGTCTTCATTTCCTCATTTGTAAAGTGGGGAGACAAACACCTTCCCTGGCTTCTTCTCAGGATGGTGCCTGGGTTATATGGGATGATGTGTGAGGCAGTGCATTGTGAACTTGAAAGTGCTGAGCATTATTTGGTTATTTGAAAACTGGTCCGTCTACCCATGAACAATTCTTTTTTTTTTTTTTAAGATTTTATTTATTCGTTTGATACACAGAGATACAGAGAGAGAGAGAAAGCATGAGCAGGGAGAGAGGCAGAGGGAGAAGCAGGATCCTCGCTGAGCCAGGGGCCCGATGTGGGGCTCGATCCCAGGACTCTGGGATCATGACCTAAGCCGAAGGCAGACGCTTAACCATCTGAGCCACCCAGGTGCCCCCCATGAACAATTCTTAAATGCTGGAAATACAGTGTTAAGAATGGATCATCCATTCATTTAATCAATCATTCATTCAACAAATATTTATTGAGCATCTGCTATGTTTCTGGCACCTCTAAGCAATGACTAAGACAAACATGGATCTTCCTGTCACAGAATGTACATCCTGGAGGAGGCAGAGAATAAGAGATGAAGGAAGGAGGGAAAGGAAAAAAAGGGAATGAGGGAGGGAGGAAAGAAAAAAAGCTTGAAATAGGCCATGATGAGATTATTTACACCACTAACACTGACAAACTACAAACCAGGGTCCTTCCTTTCCAAGAGCTGATTGTTCCCATCGACCACTGGAACCAGAGGTCAGATTCCAACAGTGAGGAGCCGCAGGGGGATTGTTGAGCACAGCAGAAACATGATTTATTATCTATTTTATCTATCTGTCAAAGATCAGTCTTCCACCATGTGGAGAGGAGCCAGACACAGTGGCAGCAGGACCAGCCTGGAAGGCCGTGGTGTGATCCAGGCTGGAAATGGAGGGGCCCAGATCATCACAGAGATAGATCAGCAAAATGTGGATGGGTTGGGATAGGTGCTGGAGCAGGGCTCACAGCATTTGTTAATGGTTGGCTGTGCAGGGAAGATGGAGCTACGGCTGGTGAAGAGCACAGACACCCTCCCTATCTGTGAGGAGCTCACATTCTCGTGTGAGAAACAAACAGGCAGTAAGCGAGGAATTCCACAAGTAAGTATTTAGTTATACTGGCTATCGATGACATCAAACACAGTGAACCTCAGGGGGACCTGACTAATCTGGAAGTGACATGTAAACTTAATCAAGGTGAAGTATGGTACAATTTCAAAGCCATGGAAACACTTATAGTATTTCTTCCGCAACTCTGATCTGCACAGGCAAATGCCTGAGTCTCCCAGCATGTCAGTAGTTAGTAATGGACTATAGCAGGCAGAAATCAGCAACATGTGAGCATTCACCAGCTGACTCCCTGCACACCTTCTGAGTTTTGCCTGTTCATCACTCCTGTGAGTTGCGGGAATAATGAGAGAAAGGGTAAAGATGAAAGTAAAAATGGGAAATCTGAGAGAACAAATCAGGAGTATGGTAAGAGGGTGCCAAAAAAGACACAGTTGCTAGGATGAATGGACTAGCTGGTAACACAGTTTGGGAAAGAGAAAGATTTGGAGAGGAGCAGGTGCCCTAAAGAGGAGAGCCTTGAAGAAGAGATGGATGATCAGTTTCCTTAGGGCTGATGGTAGATTCTATCTTTCAACCCTTCCTGTACCGACTACTTTTGCCATATTAGATACTCCTAATAAAAGCATAGAATATATTTCACCACTGTCACTCCTTATCATTATCCACGTAAAGCTCATCTATGGAGTTTTCAAGAAACTGACATTAACTACAGCACTTTTACATAATCCTTTGCTTTACTGACATCTGAGATACTCTATTAATCTCATATAGCCTATTTTTCTTACTGGTAAAACTTTTAAAGAAAACAATGAGCTATTTCCCATCCAGGTATCAATGCGCATTCTAAATCACATTCCCAAGTTATTTTTAATATCAAAGTACTTGGGTTCCATTGTTCTCATCCAGTTTTTATCCAAGTAAGGTCTATTGATCAACTGTAACATAAACATAAAAATCATTTGGCGAACTTGCTAAAAATACAAATGTTCTTTCCTCTTCTCTTCCTTTCCCTTCACAAACGATTCTGCTAAAATGATTAGCTGGAATAGAGCAAGACAGGCATCTGCATCAGCAGCTGAGAGTACAAGGAGGGCAAGTGTAGGTAGCATAGTAGCCCAGAGCAGATGACAGGGCCCAAGCAGGGGAAGGAGGATGTCCACACAGAAGTGCTGCCTTGGCACAGTGTCAGAGCTTGAGCAGGTTGAGCAGGATGTCCATGCATGGGTTTGGCCTGCAACAAGCTGACAGACCCTGAGCTGGGTAAAGAGGTGCCCATCCAGAGAAGCAGCATGACATGGGTTTTAAAGCCCAAGTGGAGTGGGGTGGGCCTCCATGTTGGGGGAATGTGGCCCAGAATGTGGGTTCAGAGCTCAAGCAAGGTGAGATGGTATCCCCACAGAAGGGTGTCCTCGTGTCCTGGTATAGGGTGTCAGAGTCCAAGTGTGGTAGAGGAGGGCATCGATATCAGAAAGTAGGTGACGGTATAGGAAAACCATATGATCATCTCAACAGACAGAAAAAGCATTTGGCAAAAATCTGGTACCTATTACTAATAAAAACTCCTAGAAAACTAAGTAGAGGAGGGAATTTCCTCAAGCTGATAAAGGACATCGATAAAAAACCTGTACCTGGGCACCTAGGTGGTGCAGTCAGTTAAACAACTGACTGTTGGTTTTGGTTCTATCATGAGATGGAGCCCCACACTGGGTTCCACACTCAGCAGGGGGTCTACTTGAGTTTCTCTCTCCCTCTCCCTCTGCTCCTCCCCCAGCTCACACGTTCTCTCTCTCGCTCTAAAATAAATAAATCTTAAAAAAAAACCCAAAAACCTATACCTGACATCATACTTAATGGTAAAGACTGAATGCTTTCCCCGTATGATCAGGAACAAGATAAGTACTGTATTTGGCATTGCATTGGAGGTCCTAGAGCAGGCAATCAGACAAGAAAAAGAAATAAAAGGCATTCAATGTGGAAAAGAAGTAAAACTACTTTTATACATAGCTGACATGATTGTCTACGTAGAAAACCCAATGGAATCCACAAAAAGGAGAATAATTGATTTTAGCTGAGGCCGTAGGATAAAAGATCAACATAAATATCAAGTGTATTTCAGTAAGCAAATAATAGTCAGTAAACAATTAAAATTTCAATTTTAAAAATATTAAAATAGCATCAAAAATATGAAATACTTAGAACTAAATCTGACAAAATATGTGAAAAATCTGTACACTATAAACTTATAAGATATTGCTGAGAAAAATTAAAGACCTAAATAAATGGAGAGATATACCTTGTCTGTAGATTAAAAGACTCAGCATTGTTAAGATGGATGTTAATTATCTCCAAATTAATTATAGATTCAAGGCAATCTCAATCAAAATCCCAGCAAAAATTTTCTAGAAATTGACAATCTGATTCTAAGATTAATATGGAAATGCAAAGGACCTACACTAGGTAAAACGATTTGGGAAAAGAACTAAGAGGGTTAACAGTACCTCATTTCAAGACTTATTACAAAGCTAAAGTAATCAAAATAGTGTGGTACTGATATCAAGTATTGACAAACAAGATCAACGAAACAGAACAGAGAGCCCAGAAAGAGACCCACATTAGGGACATTGATTTTTTTTTTTCCCCAAGGTGCAAATGCAATCAATAGAGAAGGGATGGTCTTTTCAACAAATGGTGCTAGAATAACTGGATATTCATATACAATAATAATAATAATAATAAACAAACCATACTTCATGCCATTTATCAAAATGAAGTGAAAATGGGTCATGGACCTAAATGTAAAATCTAAAACTATAAAAATTCTAGAAGAAAACATAAGAGAAAATCCTTATGAATTTGGGTTAGGCAAGGCTTCTTAGATATAACACCAAAAGCATGATTCATACAAGGACAAATTAATAAGTCGGATTTCATCAAAATTTAAAACTTCCGTTCTTCAGATGACACAATTAAGAAAATGAGAAAACAAGCTAGAGACTGGGAGAAAATATTTGCACAGAATATATCTGATAAGAGACTTGCGTCCAGAATAAATAACTCAAAATTCAATGACACAAAAAGAAACAATCCCATAAAACAATGGGCAAAAGATTTAAACAGAACTTTCACAAAGAAAATATATAAATGGCAAATGAAAAGATGTTCAAAATCAGTCATTAAGGAAATGCAAATTAAAATCACTACACATGTATTTAAAAAGCTAAATTAAAAAGACTAACCATACCAAGTGTTGACAAGGATGTAGCAGAATTGAAACTCTCCTACCTGCTGGTGAGAATGCAAAATGGAAAAGAGTTTGGCAGTTACTTGAAGAGTCAAATATACAGCTACCATATGATTCAGCCATTGCACTCCTACGTATTTACCCGCGAAAAATGAAAACATATGTCCATACAAAGACTTATACAGAACTGTTCGTAACAACATCTATTTGTTTATAAAAGCCCCAAACCGGAAACAAGTCAAAAGTCCACCAACAGGTAAGTAGATAAAGAAATTTCATACAATGAAATACTACTCAACAATAAAAAGGAACATAGAAAAATATGGATGAATGCCGAAGTAATTATGTAGAATGAAAGAAGCCAGGAAAAAAAGAGTACATACTGTATTATTCCATGAATATAAGCCTCTAGAAAATGTGAACTAATCTATATAACAAAGAACAGATCAACAGTTGCCTGAGGAGAGAATGGAGAGGGAGGGATAGGAGGTAGATTACACAGGCGCACAAGGAAACTTTTTGGGATAATGGATATGTTCACTATGTTGATTATGGTGATGGTTTCACAGGTAAATGCATATATCAAAATTTATCAAACTATACACTAAATATGTGTTTATTTTATGTCAATTATACCTCAAAATACTGTTAAAAAAAGAAATAAGTTCAGATTAATTCGATCATTGAGAGTCTGATAGAAGGAAAGTTCAGTTAACATTTTGCTTGTAGTTGGAAAATAAATAGAGCCAAATGGGCAAAAATTTGCTTGTTCAACCCAATTAAATGTCAGCGAAAAACTGGAACCAATTCAAATATTTACCATTTGTGCAATGGTTTTGGACAATATGAATCTACAAGTTAGAATACTATGCAGGTATTTCATTTATTTTTTTAAAGATTTTATTTACTTTTTATTTGGGGGGGGAAGAGGAGCAGAGGGAGAAGGACAAGCAGACTTGAGACCCTACGTGAGATTCCATCTCAAAACCCTGAGATCACGACCTGAGCTGAAATCAAGAGTCAGATGCTTAACCAACTTAGCCACCCAGGCGCCCCATCTATGAAGCTAGTTTAAAAATCATTGTGAAAATGTTTATTGTTTAATGCTAAGTAAGTAGAGAAGACTGAAAAATTGTGCCTAACCCTTTGATTATGTGTGCATTTTAGTCAAGAACTAGAAAAATACATGGGAAAACACAAAGAGTTTAGGTGATGGGGTGACGGGACGCTGGGTGACGACTTCCTTGTTATGTTAAAGCTTATGTAAACAATAAGTAATAGTAGTAAAAAACAGGAATGAAATATTTTTAAAGCTATTAATTTTACATCAGTGGCCTAAGGTCACTCCTAATTATTTTTCTACAATGATTTAAAACCAAACAGACGATTTAAGGAGCAAAACCCAGCACTTTTTGAGTCCAGATAATCAGACAATTGACTGTATCAGCAAATGAACCCTGAGGTATTGATTGTAAAGGAGGGCTTTCCTGGGAATGATGTAACCCAATGCTAACGACAACCGTCATTAAAACCCAAAGGCTAGGGCGCCTGGGTGGCTCAGTTGGTTAAGCGACTGCCTTCGGCTCAGGTCATGATCCTGGAGTCCCGGGATCGAGTCCCGCATCGGGCTCCCTGCTCGGCAGGGAGTCTGCTTCTCCCTCTCCCACTCCCCGTTTGTGTTCCCTCTCTCACTGTGTCTTTCTCTGTCAAATAAATAAATAAAATCTTTAAAAAAAAAAAAAAAAAAAAAAAACAAAAAACCCAAAGGCTAGATTGAAATATTACCGGAGTCAAGGTTGACACCACCGCTGATTCTTTATTAAACCTCTTCCACTGAAAAGCCCAATTTGTGTAGAGTGCTAAGGTAGGACTTGAGACCAGGCATCACAAATCTGTAAATTTACCATTTAAGCTTTTTAAAACTTTTGTACAAGGATTCCTGGTCCCCTGAGTGCCATGGCAATGCCAATCAGGAAAGAGATAAAACTCCCCTCAGCTCGAACCTTTGTTCATGTCATTCCTGGGGCCCCCTAGGTGTCTATTGAAGATCATAAAAACTACAGTTCACAAAGGCAATTTGCATTCTTTCCACAAGCCCTACTGAACACCTATTTGTGCAGGCTTTGCATGCTGGGCCTGTAACAACGAATAAAACACAGTTCCTGCCCTAGAAGAATTTACAAAGAAATAGGGCCACTACAGGGGGTGTGAAACTGCAAAGTGCATATAAATGTTAGCTTAATGTTACCTTTTTCACATCAAACACTTTTTATTTCTTCTGTTCTTACCTGCTTATTGTAGGAAATTCAAACAATCCAGAAAAGAAGAAAGAAGAAAATGTAAAACTCTCTGAAATCCTACCATCAAGCAGTAAGCATCACTGACTTTGGCGAACATCCTCCCACTTCCGCATTTGTGTATTACACGCATGGGAATCATATTCTCAGTGCTATTTTTCGGTCTGCCTTTTCTGAGCAGCAATGTGTAGTAGATCTCCTGACATGTTCGTATACATCTTTTTTTAAATATGATGTTAGCTATAATCATTCTCACTACAGGAAGTCAAAATGCCTTGGCCTGTCATAAAAGTCTGCAGAAGCCAACTCAAGCCACCTCTCTTCATTCACCTCCACCTTACCTTGTCGGTAATATCTGTCTTTTGTCCCAGGGCGGAAGGAACTCTGACCTCAGAACTGAAAGGCCTTGGCTCTGGTGCTGACCCTGTGTTGACCCCGGGCCATCCCTGAAACCTCCGTAAGTTCTAACTTTTCTCTTCTGTAAAACAAGAGATTTATTTATTCTGCCTGCTTTCTTCATTCAGTAAAAAGGCCTCAGTGCCTTTGTTCTAGCTATTCCTTCTGCCAAAACTGTGCTAGGAACAGAGGAAACAACAAAGCATCCCTTGACCTTCGGGATTCTGCAGGCCAGTGAGAAAGAGAGATAGGGGAAAAAAGGAAATTACAAAACGCTCTGTCAAGTGCTCCTGGTACTCCACAGCCTGTTCTCAGCCCAGCATCCAGAGTGGCCCTTTAAATGTGTCAGTCACATCAGGTCACTGCTGTACTCAAAAATACTTCAGGGGCTCTGACCTGCAGGGGCTTAGTGATCTGGCTACCTGTTACCATTTTGTCCTCATTTCCTCCTGTTCTCTCCCTCCCTCATTCTACCCCACCACACTCACCTTCTTACTGTTCCTCAAAACCACCAGGTATGCTTTTCCCTCAAGGTCTTTGTTTGTATTGGCTGGCCCCTGTATCTAGAATGCTGCTACCCAAGTTATCAACATGGCTTCCTCTTTGAGCCCTTTCAAGTCTTTGCTCAATTGCAGCTTTCTGTGTTAAGTTCTGTTCTGACCATCCTCTTTAGAAGGGAAAACCCATCTCTGCTGCAGCATTCTGGATCCTCCTATCAATCTGCTCTATTACCACTCTCTAAGGTACTAGACGCTTCACTCTCTACTATACGTCTCTGCTAGAACGTAAGCTCTAGAAGGGCAGAAATTTTTGTCTGCTTTGCTGTTATCTCTGTAGCATCCAGAACGATGTCTGGCTCAGTAGATGTGAAATAAATGTTTGTTGAATCAATTGAACAAAGCTGACCAGAGATGGGAATGGAGAGGAGGGCCACTCTCTGGGGGAGAGCCTCCATCGTGCTATGGCAATGGCGTATTCTGAAACCCTGCAATGTGCAGGCTGCACAACTCTATGTGATGACTCTAAAACAACCATGAAATTACTCTGTCAAAGAAATTATTAAATGAAAATATTTTTCTAATAATAAAAATATGCAAAAATATAGAGAAAAAAATCATCCCAAATCCTTCAACCTAGAGATAATACCTCCATTAATTTTTGCTGAACTTCCTTCTAGACACTTCTCCACCTATGCATATATACACATATAAACCTTCATTTTACATAAGTACCATCACTTATGCCAAAGTGGTTTTTTTTTTACCCAGTAGTATATTATGATAAATTCTCTATGTCAATAAATGCAAATCTATATCATTTCTTTAAACCATGGGTCTATAAATTAAGGTCTGTAAACCAATTCCATTTTTTAATAAATAAAGTTTTACTGGAACACAGCCATGCCCACTCCTTCACATATTGTCTATGACTGCTTTCATGCTACAATGGCAGAGTTGATTATTTGTGACAGAAACCATGTGGCCCACAAAGCCTTCAATATTTACTATCTGTTCTTTCACAGAAGAGTTTGCCAACCCTTGCTTTGTGACTATTAAACAATGTAAAAATGCCCTAATTGAATTACTCTCCTACTGTTACACATTTAGCTTGTTGCCAATTTTTGTTGATGAAAGAGGTCATATATACATCTTGGGACACGTGTCCAATATAAGGACAAATTCCTAGATCAGTTTCTTGAGCCACAACAATTTTTCCATATATTTGATGACAGGTTAATGTCCAAAATACATAAGGAATCCAAACAAATCAATAGCAATAATAATAACTACCACCCAGAGACCCTAAATAGACATTTCTCAGGAAGAAGACATACAAAAACAGGTATATGAAAAGGTGCTAAACATCACTAATCAGGGAAATGCATATCAAAACCACAAAGATATATCTCTTCATACCTATTAGAATGGCTAACATCAAGAAGACAAGAGATAAGAACTGTTGGTGAGGGTGTGGAGAAAAAGGAACCCTTATACACTGTTGGTGGGAGTGTAAATTGCTGCAGTCATTATGGACAATCATATGGAGTTTCCTCAAAAGATTAAAAAGGAGGGGCGACTGGGTGGCTCAGCTGGTTAAGCAACTGCCTTCAGCTCAGGTCATGATCCCGGGGGCCTGGGATCAAGCCCCACGTCGGTCTCCCTGCTCAGCGGGGAGTCTGCTTCTCCCTCGCCCTCTGCCTGCCGCCCCCCTGCTTATGCTCTCGTTCTCTGACAAATAAATAAAATCTTAAAAAAAAAATTAAAAAGTAACTACCATTTGGTCCAGCAATCCCACTTCTGGGTATATAACCAAAGAAAATGAAATCAGTATTTTTTTTTTTAAGATTTTATTTATGGGGCGCCTGGGTGGCTCAGTCGTTAAGCGTCTGACTTCGGCTCAGATCATGATCCCAGCGTCCTGGGATCAAGCCCCACGTCAGGCTCCCTGCTCAGCAGGAAGCCTGCTTCTCCCTCTCCCACTCCCCCTGCTTGTGTTCCTGCTCTCGCCATCTCTGTCTCTGTCAAATAAATAAATAAAATCATTTTAAAAAAAAGATTATATTTATTTGTCAGAGAGAGCGAGAGCACAAGCACAAGCAGGGAGAAGCGGAGGCAGAGGGAGAAGCAGGCTCCCCGCTGAGCAAGAAGCCTGATACAGGACTCCAACCCAGGACCCAAAAATCATGACCTGAGCCTAAGGCAGATGCTTAACTGACTGAGCCACCCAGGCATCCCATGAAATTAGTATCTTAAAAAGAACATCCGCACTCCCATGTTCATTGCAGCATTATTCACAATAGCCAAGATATGGAAATAATCAAAGTGTCCATCAATGGGCGAACAGATGAATTATATTAAAATTATGACAGATGAAATTTTATACATATATATGTAAATAAATATATATATGTAACAGAAATATTATTCAACCTTGAAGGAAATCTTACCATTTGTGACAACATGGATAATAAACCTGGAGAACGTTATGCTAGGTGAAATAAGCCAGACACAGAAAGACAAATACTGTATGATCTCACTTATATGTGGAATCTAAAAATCTCAGACTCAGAATCAGAAAGACTGGTGGTTGCTAGGGGTTAGGAGGCAAGAGAAATGAGATGTTGGTCAAAGGTACAAACTTTCAGTCATAAGATGAATAAGTTCTGGAGTTCTAATGTCTAATATGATGACTATCAATAACACTGGACTGTATATTTGAAATTTTCTAAGACAGTAGATCTTAAGTGTTCTGACCGCACACACAAAAAGTATGTGAGGTGATAACTGGATTGTTATAATTGTTTTACAGTGTATATGTATATGAATTAAATCATCAGTTGTACACCTTAAAAATCACATTGTACAACCTAAAGAGATAATTTTTATTTGTCAGTCATACCTTCAGTAAAGCTGAGCAAAACTGATTAATCCGATTTGTGTTAAAAAATGAAAATAGAAAAATAATTGCAGTAAAAAAAAATTCAAGGAAATAAAAATAAACATAGCAAATACTGACAATGGTTTTACTGTATTATAGAGAATATCAATCAAGGGATTAAGTTGGCTTGAGATTGCTCTAGAAAATATTTTCTTGGTGAAAATTCATCCATTTTGTAGATGAAATTTCTCTAGACCTAGAGCTAGACTAATAACTTTCTATTACTTGTCAGACTTTTCATTAGCCACTTTTCTACCAGATTTCTGTGGTCTCTGGAGTCACTAAGGCCCCAAGGCACAATTGCCCTGTGCAGAATTTGTTTTGTAACTAAGTGGCAGTCAGTTTTAACCACCCTCACACTGACCTCTACCTTAGGTTTTATACCTCTTTCTAAGAGTTCCAAGGAGGTGGGCATTGTTGTACCATTTCAAAGACTTTTTATAGTGTAAATTTAATAGCAAATGAGAAAATATTTTACTATTTAATGACACAATTTTACATGTGAGTTTTGTTTGGCTTATAGGCCAAATAATTTTCACCCATCTACTATATTTCTTTACGAGGTTTCTGGTGAGGATTTATGTTTTGCCTATTTGTCTTATTTTTATTAGAATATCCTGTTTATCGAAGACTTTTCTATATCAAAAAAAACAACAAGGGAGAGACAAAATACAAAGATCAAAACCCAACCATGGCCTCTATGATGTGCAGGGACCAGTGGGAAAATACCAGGGGTAAAATATGTCCGTTTTATCTTTATTTTTACAACTCCCTACCTACCTCATTTAAAGACATTCTTCCCAAAGTTGAATTATGTACTAAAGGAAATATGGGACATAGGAAGCAGGGAAGGGAAAGTACAAAACCAAAAAAGCAACATCGCAAACACCATGAATGATCCCATTACCTTTTCATCCCCCTCATCAGGACAGAAATTAGTCCAGGGCTGCAAAATTCCAAGAGCAGTAAAAAACAAAACAAACAAACAAACGAACAAAAAACTGTCTGAAGTAACTGTGGTCATGCATGTGAAATTCGGTTTTCTTAAAAGAGAAAAAAAACAACAACTTGACACTGAGCTTCTTGAGGGCAGGGGTACTGTAGTATCTCTACATTCCCAACGCTTAGGAAAGAGTCAGTGCAGCTCTTTTGGAGTAAATGAATGGGTGAGTGAAAACAAATAAATCATGAATGCATAAGGACAAATATCTGTCATTACTTAAGTATTTGGAACTCATTTGTCTAGAGAGCTCAGTAGTTTCCAACTATGGCTGCACATTAGAATCATGTAGAAAGTTTTTTTTTTTTCCCTCAAGTTTTAATTGGTGTACTATTTACAGAAATGTACGTATAATCTTGGGGAGCTTTTAAAAACTGCTACCCCTTAGAAAGGTTAAAATTAAAAAGACTGACAACACCCAGCATGTTGTAGCAAAAATGTAGAGCAACTGAACACTCCTATGTTGCTAATGAAAATGCAAAATTACACAACTACTGTGGGAACCAGTTTGGAAGTTTCTTGTAAAGTGAAGCAGACACTTAGCATATGACCCAGAAATTCCACTCCTAGGTATTTACCCAAGAGAAGTGAAAACATATATCCACACAAAAACTTTTACATGAATGTTCACAGAAGCACTACTCATAACAGTTCATAACTGGAAACAGCCCAGATGGCCATCAATAGGTGAAGGGAGAAACAAAATGTGGTACCTCCATCGAATGGAATACTAATCGGCAGTAAAAAAAAGAGTAAACTACTAAAACATGTAACAATATGAAGAGTCTTATAAACATTATGCTGAGTGAAAAAAATCCAGGCTGCTTGATTCCATTTATGGAAATTTATGAAATTCTAGTGCTTATAGTGCCACAATAAGAACATACAGGGATAAATCCTCATGACTTTGAATTTAGCAATGGATTCTTAGATATAACAGAAGCACAAAAAGCAATAACAAATTATTGACAAATTAGATTTCAAACTTTTGTGTATCAAAGGACATTACCAAGAAAGTAGAAATCCAACCTACAGAATGGGAAAAAAATATTTGTAAATCATCTCTGATAAGAGTCTAGTATCCGGAAAAATATATGTATGTGCATTTGTGTGTGAATACATATCTGTATATCTATTTATCTATCTATCTACCTATCTATGTATACTAAGAGAGAGAGGGATGGAGAAAGAGAGATTTCTAACAACTCAAAAGTAAAAAGACAAACAACCAAATTAAAAAATGGGCAAAGGGGACATTTGGGTGGCTCAGTCAGTCGGGCATCTGCCTTCGGCTCAGGTCGTGATCCCAGGGTCCTGGGATGGAGTCCCACGTTGGACTCCCTGCTCAGTGGGGAGTCTGCTTCTACCTCTGCCTCCCGCTCCCCCTGCTTGTGCTCTCTCCCTTTCTCTGACAAATATAAATAAAGTCTTTAAAAAAACAAACAAAAAAATGGGCAAAGGACCAAATGGACATTTCTACACATAAGAAATAAAAATGTCCAACAAGCACATGAAAAGATGCTCAATATCATTATACATCTGATAAACAATTGTTATCCAAAATATACGAAGAACTCTTAAAACTCAGTAAGAAAAAAAAAAAATTTAAAAATGGGCCAAAAACCTAACAGACACCTCTCCAAAGAAGATATACAGATGGCAAATAAGCATATAAAAAAGATGGTCCACCATATCCCATGTCATCAGGGAAATGCAAACTAAAACAATAAGATACCTCTACACACTTACTAGAATGGCCAAATCTGGAACACTGACAATACCAAATGCTGACAAGGATGTGGGGCAATAGGAACTTTCATTCATTGCTGCTGGGAATGCAAAATGGCATAGCCACTTTGAAAGATAGTTTGGCATATTTTTACAAAATGAAACATACTATATGATCCAGCAACTGCACTCTGTGGTACTTATGCAAACAAATCAAAAACTTCTGTCCACACAAAAACCTGCACGTGGATGTTTCTAGCAGCTTTGTTCATAATTACCAAAAGTTGGAAGCAACCAAACGTCCTTCAGTAGATGAATGGACAAACTGTGGTACATTCAATACTGTTCAGCGCTAAAAAGAAGTGAGCCATCCAGCCATAAAAAGACATAGAGGAAACTTAAATGTGTATTGCTAGTGAAAGAAGTCGATCTGAAAAGGCTACATACTGTATTTTTCCAACCATAAGAAATTCTGGAAAAGTGAAACTATGGAAACACCAAAAAGATCAGTGGTTGCCAGGGGTTGAAGGTAAGGGTGGGGTTTGGGACATGTATAGTTGGAGCACAGAGGATTTATAGAACAGTGAAAATACTGTGTACTACAATGATGGAATCCCATCATTATACATTTGTCCAAACCCATCGAACGTATAACACCAAAAGTGAACCCTAAAGAAAACTATGGACTTTAGGTAATTACAATGTGTTAATGTAAGTGCATCAATTGTAACAAACTGCTCTGTTAGGGGATGTTGATAATGGAGGAGGCTATGTGTGTATGGGGGCAGAGGGTGATTGGAAACCTCTGTATCTTCCTCTCAGCTCTGTTGCGAACCTAACACTGCTCTAAAAAAAGTCCTTAAATAAATAGTCATTTTAAAAAGGTAAGGCCTTAAACACACACACACACACACACACACACACACACACACACACAAACAAGTGGAAAGAAACAATTTATTTAGTGTTTAAATCAAAATTCAATTTAGTGGTTACCTCTTGTTGAAGAGAAAGAGGTTGTGGTCAGAGAAGACATGGTCTAAATTAATGGAATGTTCTTTTTCTTAAACTAATTTGGGTATTTATTTATTTTTTTTAAAGATTTTATTTATTTATTTGACAGAGAAAGACACAGCGAGAGAGGGAACACAAACGGGGAGTGGGAGAGGGAGAAGCAGACTCCCTGCCGAGCAGGGAGCCCGATGTGGGACTCGATCCAGGGACTCCAGGATCATGACCTGAGCCGAAGGCAGCCGCCTAACCAACTGAGCCACCCAGGCGCCCTGGGTATTTATTTTTATTATTCTTTTTTAAAGGTATACTTACTTAAAAAATTTTTTTAAACAAAAGTATATTTATTTTTATACTTTTGTATGAATTACATGTAATTTTTAGAAAGATTTTATTTATTTGAGAAAGAACATGAGTGTGGGGGGAAAGAAGCAGATGGAGAGGGAGAGGCAACTCTCCATTGAGCAGGGAGCCCACTGTGGGGCTTGATCCCAGGACCCCGGGATCATGACTTGAGCCAAAGGCAGATGCTTAACCGACTGAGCCACCCAGGTGTCCCGAATTAGGTGTAATTTTTTTAAACACACACACATATAATATGCCCAAGATTGTCTCTGAAACTTGATTTTTAAAAAAAAAAATCATTAACAAGGGGCCCCTGGGTGGCTCAGTCATTAAGTGTCTGCCTTCATCTCAGGTCATGATCCCAGGGTCCTGGGATCAAGCCATGCATCAGGTTCCCTGCTCAGCAGGAAGCCTGCTTCTCCCTCTCCCACTCCCCCTGCTTGTGGTCCTTCTTTCGCTTTGTCTCTCTCTGTCAAATAAATAAATATTTATTTATGTATCATTTAAAATATGTATCATTATATATTTATATATATATCATTAACAATATTCATTTGTGGCAGGAGGAAGATGGCGGAGGAGTAAGGGACCCTAGTTTTGTCTGGTCCCAGGAATTCAGCTAGATAGCTAACAAATCATTCTGAACACCTGCGAACTCAACCTGAGATGTAAGAAAAGAATAGCAGCAACTCTTTGAACAGAAAAGCGACCACTTTCTGCAAGGTAGGAGGTGCAGAGAAGTGAATCTGAGGCGATATATGAGAAGATAGACCGTGGAGGGAGGGAGCCTCTGTCAGCTGCTACTGGCAAGTGATAGAGCAGCAGAGCACAAAATCAGAACTTTTAGAAGTCTGCTCCGCTGAGGGACGTCCGGGCCTGAAAGGCACTCCAGTGGCTAAGCAGGGGGTGGAACCCTCGTGGGGACAGTGTGGTCTCTGGATCCCTGGGGTCACAGAAAGACTGGGGGTGCCTGAGTGCAGCAGAGCTCCCAGGTATCAGAGCAGGGAAACTGGCTGCAATCAGTGAGCCCCAGAGAGGCCTCTCAGCTCGGGGTTGCTATAAACCACAAACCACCGCAGGGTTGGGCGACGGCTCTCTGAGCAGGGGCCCAGCAAGCAGCAGAACCGTGGGGAGACCCCCATTGCTCCCCGGGGAGTAGCAGCACTGGAGCGCACCATAGGCATCTGCAGGGTTTGGAGACTCAAAGCGGAGTCATGTGCCTGAGATGGAAATGCTCAGTAATAGGCCGGGTGAGCACAGAGTGTGCCAGAGACCAAGGAGATAGGAGTGACTGACTGCTTTTCCCTGAGGGTACCCTGAGGAGTGGGGGGTGCGAGCTCTTGGCTCCGGGGCTGGAGATGGGGAGGCTGCCATTTTCGTTCTCATCCTCTAAAGCTCCACAGAAAGCCTTGAGGGAACAAAAGCCACAGAGAGCAAACCGGAGCAGATTACTTAGCCTGGCCCCTGGCAAGGGTGGTGCAGTTCCACTTGGGGCAAAGACATTTGAGAATCAATGCAACAGGCCCCTCGCCCAGAAGATCAACAAGAACATCCAGCCAAGACCAAGTTTACCGATCAATGAGAACTGCAAAACTCCAGTGCTAGGGGAAAATAGTATATAGAATTTGTGGTTTTTTTCTCATGATTTGTTAGTCTTTCAATTCTAATTTTTTTCTTTTATTTTTCCACTATTTCTTATTTTATTAACTTTTTTAAAGTCTTTTTTAATTTTCATTTTTACAGCTATATTCTATCCTTTCATTGTATTAAATTTCATTTTTGTATATATAGAAGTTTTTCTTTCTTTACAATTTTGGGACCTAGTTTCTTCTAACGAACAGACCAAAGTATACCCAGGATATAGTGTATTACTCAGTTCTGTTCATCTGTCTGATTATATTCTCTCTCTCTTTTTTTTTCCCTTTGGTTTTGGTTTCTTCTTTGTTTAGTGTATATTTCTCTGGGGTCGTTGTTGCTATTTTAGTATTTTGTTCTCTCATTCATCTATTCTTCTTTGGACAGAATGACAAGATGAAAAACCTCACATCAAAAAAGAGGGTTTTTTTTGACTGCCAGGGACCTAATCAGTATGGACATAAGTAAGATGTCAGAACTAGAGTTCAGAATAATGATTATAAAGATATTTGACGGGCTTGAAAAAAGCATAGAAAACACTAGAGAATCCCTCTCTGGAGAAATAAAAGAACCAAAATCTGATTTAATCAGGTCAAAATCAAAAAGGCTATTAATGAGTTGCAATAAAAAATGGAGGCTCTAACTGCTAGGAAAATGAGGCAGAAGAGACAATTAGTGATATAGAAGACAAAATGATGGAGAATAAAGAAGCTGAGAAAAAGAGAGATAAACAACTACTGGATCACAAGGGGAGAATTCAAGAGATAAGTGATACCATAAAGCAAAACAATATTAGAAGAATTGGGGTCCCAGAAGAGGAGAGAGAGAGGCAGAACGTATATTTGAGCAAATTATAGCTAAGAACTTCCCTAATCTGGGGAAGGGAATGGGCATTCGAGTCCAAGAGGCATAGAGAACCCCCTCAAAATAAATAAAAATAGGTCAACACCTCAATATATAATAGTGAAGCTTGCAAATTTCAGAGACAAAGAAAAAATCCTGAAAGCAGCTTGGGACAAGAGGTCCTTAATCTTCAAGGGTAGAAACATTAGACTGGCAACAGACCTATCCACAGAGAGCTGGCAGGCCAGAACGGACTGGCACGATATATTCAGGGTGCTAAATGAGAGAAAAATATGGAGCCAAGAATACTTTATCCATCAAGGCTGTCATTTAGACTAGAAGGAGAGGTAAAGAGTTTCCAGAACAAACAGACCTAAAAGAATTTGTGATCACCAAACCAGCCCTGAAAGAAATATTAAAGGGGATCCTTTAAGCAAAAAGAGAGCCCAAAAGTAACATAGACCAGAAAGGAACAGAGACAATATACAAAAACAGTGACTTTATAGATAATACAATTGTACTAAATTTATATCTTTCAATAGTTACTCTGAATGTAAATGGACTAAATGCCCCAATCAAAAGACACAGATTATCAGATTGGATAAAAAAGCAAGACCTATTGATATGCTGTCTATAAGAGACTCTTTTTAGACCCAAAGTTACCTCCAGATTGAAAGTGAGGGGGAGGGTGTGGAGAACAATTTATCATGCTAAGGGACATCAAAAGAAAGCTGAGGTAGCAATCCTTCTATCAGACAGATTTTAAAGCAAAGACTGTAATAAGAGATGAGGAAGGACACTATATCATAATTAAAGGGTCTATCCAACAAGCAGATCTAACAATTATAAATATTTATGCCCCTAACATGGGAACAATCAACTATATAAACCAATTAATAACAAAATTAAAGTAACACATTGATAATAATACAATAATAGTAGGAGACTTTAACACCCTACTCACAGCAATGGACAGATCATCTAGGCAGAAGATCAACCAAGAAACAAGGGCTTTGAATGACACACTGGACCAGATGGACTTCACAGACATATTCAGAACATTCCATCCTAAAGCAACGGAATACACATTCTTCTCGAGTGCACATGGAACATTCTCCAGAATAGATCACATCCTGGGTCTCAAATCAGGTTTCAGCCAGTACCAGAGGATTAGGATCATTCCCTGCATATTTTCAGATCACAATGCTTTGAAACTTGAATTCAGTCACAAGAGGAAATTTGGAAAGAACTCAAATACATGGAGGTTGCTACTAAAGAATGAATGGGTCAACCAGGAAATTAAAGAATTTAAAAAATTCATGGAACAAACGAAAATGAAAACACAACTGTTCAAAACCTTTGGGATGCAGCAGAGGTGGTCCTAAGAGGGAAGTATAAAGAAATACAAGCCTTTCTCAAGAAACAAGAAAGGTCTCAAATACCCAACCTAACCTTACACTCAAGGAAAGCTGGAGAAAGAATAGCAAATAAAGCCTAAACCCAGGAGGAGAAGAGAATTAACAAAGATTAGAGCAGAAATCAATGAAATAGAAACCAAATGAACAGTAGAACAGATCAACGAAACTAGGAGCTGGTTTTCTTTGAAAGAATTAATAAGATCGATAAACCCCTGGCCAGACTTATCAAAAAGAAAAGAGAAATGACCCAAATAAATAAAATCATGAATGAAAAAGGAGAGATCACAACCAATACTGAAGAAATACAAACAATTTTAAGAACTTACTATGAGCAACTATATGCCAACAAATTAGGCAATCTGGAAGAAATGGATGCATTTCGAGAAATGTATAAACTACCAAAACTGAACAAGGAAGAAACAGAAACATGAACAGACCCATAACCACTAAGGAAATTGAAGCAGTAATCAAAAACCTCCCAACAAACAAGAGCCCAGGGCCAGATGGCTTCCCAGGGGAATTCTACCAAACATTTAAAGAAGAATTAATACCTATTCTTCTGAAACTGTTCCAAAGAACAGAAATGGAAGGAAAACTTCCAAACTCATTCAAATGAATTCCTAGAGAAGTATAAACTACCAAAACTGAAACAAAAAGAAATAGAAAACCTGAGCAGACCCATAACCAGCAAGGAAATTGAAGCAGCAATCAAAAATCTCCCAACAAACAAGAGTCCAGGGCCAGTCCCAGGGGAATTCTACCAAACATTTAAAGAACTGATACCTATTCTTCTGAAGCTGTTTCAAAAAATCAAAATGGAAGGAAAATTTCCAAACTCTTTTTATGAGGCCAGCATTACCTTGATCCCCCCAAAAAACAAAGACCCCACCAAAAAGGAGAATTACAGACCAATATCCCTGGTGAACATGGATGCAAAAATTCTCACCAAAATACTAGCCAATAGGATCCAAAAGTACATTAAAAGGATTATTCACCATGACCAAGTGGGATTTATTCCTGGGCTACAAGGGTGGTTCAACATCCGCAAATCAATGTGATACAATACATTAATAAAAGAAAGGACAAGAACCAAACAATCCTTTCAATAGATGCAGAAAAAGCATTTGACAAAGTACAGCATCCTTTCTTGATTAAAACTCTTCACAATGTAGTAGGGAACCTACCTCAATATCATAAAAGCCACATATAAACGCCCACAGTGAATACCATTCTTAATGAGGAAAAACTGAGAGCTTTTTCCCTAAGGTCAGGAACACAACAGAGATGTCCACTCTCACCACTGTTGTTCAACATAGTACTAGAATTCCTAGCCTCAGCAATCAGAAAACAAAAAGAAATAAAAGCATCCAAATTGGCAAAGAAGAAGTCAAACTCTCTCTCACTCCTTGCAGATGACATGATACTTTATGTGGAAAACCCAAAAGACTCCACCCCAAAACTGCTAGAACTCATACAGGAATTCAGCAATATGGCAGGATATAAAATCAGTGTACAGAAATCACTTGCATTTCTGCTAACAAGACAGAAGAAAGAGAAATTAAGGAGTCGATCCTATTTACACTTGCACCAAAACCCATAAAATACCTAGGAATAAGCTTAACCAAAGGGGCAAAGGATCTGTACTATAGAACACTCATGAAAGAAATTGAGGAAGACACAAAGAAATGGAAAAACATCCCATGCTCATGGATTGGAAGAGCAAATATTGTGAAAATGTGTATGCTACCTAGAGCAATCTACACATTTAATGCAATCCCTGTCAAAATACCATCAACTTTTTCCACAGAGCTGGAACAAATAATCCTAGAATTTGTATGGAACCAGAAAAGCCCTTAAAAAGCCAGAGGAATGCTGAAAAAGAAAAGCAAAGCTGGTGGCATCACAATTCCGGACTTCAAGCCCTATTACAAAGCTGTCATCATCAAGACAGTATGGGACTGACACAAAAACAGACACATAGATCAATGGAACAGAATAGAGAGCCCAGAAATGGACCCTCAACTCTATGGTCAACTAATCTTTGACAAAGCAGGAAAGAATGTCCAATGGAAAAAAGACCATCTCTTCAACAAATAGTGTTGGGAAAATTGGACAGCCACAGGCAGAAGAATGAAACTGGACCATTTCCTTACACCACACACAAAAATAGACTCAAAATGGATAAAAGACCTAAATGTGAGACAGGAATCTATCAAAATCCTTGAGAACACAGGCAACAACCTCTTCGACCTCAGCTGGAGCAACTTCTTCCTAAACACACCACCAACAGTAAGGGAAGCAAAGGCAAAAATGAACTATTGGGACTTCATCAAGATAAAAAGCTTTTGTACAACAAAGGAAACAGTCAACAAAACCAAAAGACAACAGAATGGGAGAAGATATTTGCAAATGACATATCAGATAAAGGGCTAGTATCCAAAATCTATAAAGAACTTATCAAACTCAACACCCCAAAGAACAAATAATCCAATCAAGAAATGGGCAGAAGACATGAACAGACATTTCTCCAAAGAAGTCATCTAAATGGCCAACAGACACATGAAGAAATGCTCAACATCACTCAGCATCAGGGAAACACAAATCAAAATCACAAAGAGATACCACCTCACACCAGTCAGAATGGCTAAAATTAACAAGTCAGGAACAACAGATGTTGGCGAGGATGCAGAGAAAGGAGAACCCTCCTATGCTGTTGGTGGGAATTGCAAGCTGTGCAGTCACTCTGAAAAACAGTATGAAGATTCCTCAGAAAGTTGAAAAGAGCTACCCTACGACCCAGCAGTTGCACTACTGGGCATTTACCCCAAAGATACAAATGTAGTGATCTGAAGGGGTATGGGCACCCCAATGTTTATAGCAGCAGTGTCCACAACAGCCAAACTATGGAAAGAGCCCAGATGTCCATTGACAGATGAATGGATAAGGACGTGGTATATATATATACATACAAATATAATGGAATATTACTTGGCCATCAAAAAAATGAAATCTTACTGTTTGCAATGACATGGATGGAACTAGTGGGTATTATGCCAAGCAAAATAAGTCAATCAGAGAAAGACAATTATATTTCACTCATATGTGGAATTTAAGAAACAAAACAGAGGAGCATAGGGGAAGGGAGCAAGATGAAATCAGAGAGGGAGACAAACCATAAGAGACTCTTAATCATCGGAAACAAACAGGGTTGCTGGAGGGGAGAGGGGTGGGGGATGGGGTAACTGGGTGATGGGACATTAAGGAGGGCATGTGATGTAATGAGCACTGGGTGTTATAGAAGACTGATGAATCACTGAATTCAACCTCTGAAACTAATAATACACTATATGTTAATTGAATTTGAATAAATTTTTTAAATGGTAAAAAAATAGAGAAAAAATAAAGTATGCATGCTTCTAGCATCTAAAAAACAAAACAGAAAATAATATTCATGTTATTAATATTCTTGTTAAGGATTGAGAGATGTTAATTAATTCCAAGGTAGGAAAGGAAGCATTGACAGGCCATGCTTCTCTAAAACCCATGGGTAGTATACTGAAATTTTCCAAGTGGGCCAGAGGTAGAGTTCCTCCCTCCAGGAGGCAAGTATGGTATCTCTGCCTTCTTAATGTGCACTCTGCCCCTTCCCAGCTGAGCCTAGGTCCATACCCTTGGCTTATCTGCACTTGGAGTCAGAATCCAGCTTTTCTTCTGCAGTCACTCCCTCTTCCGTCTTACCATTCATTTTTGGCCACATGCCTTGGCTTTCAGACCTCATTCAATCCACTTTTCAGCTTATTCGTGAGTCTCCCTTGCATGTGGACAACTGGCACGTCTGAGCACAGGCTTGGCAGGAAAAGATGAATTATGTCAACAAAATCATTTATGAAGGAGTCAAAATGGACCTAACAGAGTTGATCTCCAAATCTAACTATCCCAAAGTTAGAGGTAGCCTGAGATGATATACTGAGAGATCTTCATCCAGGGCAGTATTCCTCAAAGTGAGTATTGCAGAGATCAGAATCCCCTGCAGGACATGGTAAAAATACAGATTTCTGGGGCCGCCTGGTTGGCTCAGTCTTTAAGCGTCTGCCTTCGGCTCAGGTCATGATCCCAGGGTCCTGGGATCGAGCCCCGCATCGGGGGGGGTCCCTGCTCAGCAGGAGGCCTGCTTCTCCCTCTCCCACTCCCCCTGCTTGTGTTCCCTCTCTCGGTGTGTTTCTGTCAAATAAATAAATAAAATCTTCAAAAAAAAAAAAAATACAGATTTCTGAGCCCAGGCCTACAGAGTAAGAGCATCTGAGATTAAGATCCAGGAATCTGAATCTCTGAAACGCACCCCAGATGATGGTTCTGATGTTCTTGACTTTCTTGATTGGTATCATTGAGGAAGATTGCCCCATCAAATACAGGGTTGTTCTAATTATAGGTCTAACCTTGGAAAGTGAGTGTACAGGTTTTTATTTTGTCAAAGACTGACATACCACCAACCAGAATGATGAACAGCAACCAAACTATGTTAAGAAAAAATGCAGTAGGGGCGCCTGGGTGGCTCAGTCGTTAAGCGTCTGCCTTCAGCTCAGGTCATGATCCCAGGGTCCTGGGATCGAGCCCCGCGTCGGGCTCCCTGCTCAGCGGGAAGCCTGCTTCTCCCTCTCCCACTCCCCCTCCTTGTGTTCCCTCTCTCGCTGTGTCTCTGTCAAATAAATAAAATCTTTAAAAAAAAAAAAAACAAGAAAAAATGCAGTAGTTCTCATTTAGCAGGTGTATTATTTAAATAGTGTCTCCAGATTTTACTCACACTGTGAAGCAACTAAACACAACGTAGGGGATCAGCTGAGGCAAAAACAAAGACAAATGGCCTCTGCATTTTAAATTATTTCTCTCCATTCCCATTAGTCTGGCCATTTATTCTAGGCGGGGTGGAGATGGTGGTAGATTGGTAATATTAAACATTTTTTACAAGTGTGCAAGGGCAGAGGGGACGAGCCCAACTGTAAACAGTTGGTGTGGCTATACAAGTGAAGATCAGTTGACTTGTCAATCCTCCCTTTCTTCTACAGTAAAGTTTCACCCAAGATTGAGCCAGAACAGAGTATGTTTCTATTCATTTTATTTTGGGGAAAGACAATAAATATGATTAGAACCTTAATGTACTTTTGCTAGACTTGTTTTCTGTAAAAAAGAACTGATTAAGGATTATAAAACTTCTTTCTGAAATGCATGAAATGTTTCTATTGCTTCAAATTTGTAAAGAGCTTTCACGACCCCAATATCCCCGTTGTGCAAGCATTTGTTCTTTGTTAAAGACCTACTGAACTGGTATCTGGGAATTTTATGTGGGAAAAGGCATATTCCTGGCACGCAGCCTTAATGGAGGTGGACATAAGATACAAAGCCTCCATGTGCCTTGGGAAAATGAACTAGAGACTAAGTGAAAAGTTTGTTTGAGACCAGTTAAAAACATAAAATATAGCTACCATAGAGCTTAATTGTACAGTGCTAGTTTCAACTTCTGCATCAAGAGACAATTTTTTGCATTTCCGTGGGATTGGCTTGGACAGATGTTTTTAACTCTAAATGCAATGCAGAATTACCTATCATTTCTTTGCTACGCAGATTGAATATTTTGCAAGCATTCAAAAATGCATGTTTATAGTTTGAACTTCTTATGTTTATTGTTTTCTACTACCAAACGTACAGTCTACAGATGGAAAACTCAGTCTTTGATGATGGGTGGTGAGGAATTGCTCAAAAAGATTCAGTTACACACAGAGAGACGTATTACACATAATGTCGGAAGAGCTAGATTATACAGTTATCAAAATATGTACAGGAGCAATGCTCATCTAGAAGTGTTTCAGGGATTCCAAATGATCATACTCAACAGCTGGGCCTATTTGCAAGACTTGGTCAATGGAAAAACACTGCCGCTTTTCTCCCCCTTATGGTCCCCCACCTCTCTATTGCCATCTTTTCAAAAGCAGAGTGGCACACTGCCTTATCGCTGCTGCTCCTTATTACCCTCAAACGACAGTAATGAAAGCAGGCAAGACGATTAAGCAATGTGGCAGCCCATTTTTATGAGTTTACCTTTAAAGACAACCAAGAGAATTTTAGGAAAGTGGATAGAGGGCTTTACAACTACAAGGAACTGCTGTGGAGTATTTATTTTTGAAAGGCAACAATTTCCTTGTAGTTTAAGTATGCTAATCAATATTGAATAGTTATTTTAAACAATACAAAGGTTATATGTTCTTAGGAGGGAAAAAGCACACAGAATATACTTTTTACAGGGCTGACCAACCTTTTTGGCATCACTTGATTTTATCATAACTTGGAACATTTTACAAAAAAAAAGAAGTACTGTATGAAATCTTTTTCAATCCCAAAGACTTGGTTTTGTGTTGACAATTTCTGAGGTAATCCTCAACTTGCAAATATGCTTAAAATATCAAGCAGGTTTAAAACAACTGTTTAAGATATAGTCTAATTTTAGGGTCTCAAAATATTATACACTGTTATTTAGCTTGGTCAGGGCTAATCAAATATTCTGGATAATAAATGGTCTGTATATATTTTTGTGTGTACACATACACACACACATACATTTCAAGATTACTAATCTTCAGCAATTTATTATACTTTAAATATCAAAACTTAATCTTTGGTGATTCAGAAGGCATTGTTTTTTCTTAGAAAAACTTAATATTCATTTTTCTAATGTGTCAGTCATGAAAGATAGCATAGGATTGTCCAAAGGGGAGAATTTCCTCTCCTCTGCCCTCAGTTTATACAATTGGGAGTACTGGAGCTTGAACTGGAAGAGGTGGTGAATAATGATCTTTTGGATATATCCTCATATAAGGTACATACAATATGAAAAATTTAAGCTCTATCACTGACAACTGCAATACTCCCAAATAAGGGTCACAGAGGTGAGGTCCAAAATATGAAGCAGACAAAATATTTACATAGAGAGTCCAAAATCAGTGGGACCTTGGCCATGAAACTACAGTTACATATGACTCACCAGCATTCCTACTAGGCACTGCTCTGTTAATGCATGGCACTGGAACCCATTAACCATTTCCAACTCAACCTAAGAGGGATTATTTTATTTTCTGATGAAAACCTATCTCTTTAATTTTGTAAGAGAAAGCAATAAAATGTAATGTACCAAGATTTGATTTCATAAACTAATTCCATCAGATTAATAAACTGAATATTTACACTTTTGAATATTAAAGATCTAAACCTTGTCACATCACTACCCACCCAACTCCCCACCATCTCTTTAGATAATATGACATGAATAAGCAGGTTGAAAATGCTTTTGGGAAAAAAAAGTTCCTTTATTTCTGTTTATTCATTTATACAAAGACAGTTTCAACAATAGGTAATAGAAACATACTTTTAAGTTTAAAATTAATTTTCCATTTTGAAAGGTTCAGGACTTTGTCTCTTATTTCTACCTAACTCTTTCAAATACTTCAGTCCAACAAAAAAGCAGAAAAATGAAGTTTATTCTCTTACTTTTCTTAAGGTCACATTGGGATAATTAGAATTGGCTCTTTCAAATTTAGGTATCATTTAGAGTAACCTGGAAATTTAATCACAGAATGATACATGTAAGAATGTTATAGCACACCCGCAAAAAAAGTACAGAGAATTTTTTAAAGGACAAATTTCAGGGCACTTTCAAATTCTGAGGCATAAGAAAGCCCTCTCGGGGATCTTTAAGTTAAAAGACTCTTCCCTTCAGATTCAGATTAAAAATTATTAGGGATTATAAGACAACAGTGGCGACTGATGATATGACCCATGGTAGCTGCCTTTCATTAGGGCTAAATGGAGTCTCCATGTTTTTAGTGAAGGGACCAATGAAAGAAAGGCCAGGAAGCCACTTTAAACTCATTTTCATGGCAGGTCAAATGATGCTGATGTAGTGTTTCCCTTAGAAAGGTTTTATCCTATTGCCACCTTTTCAAGGCTTAACCCTCAAACTGTTCATGTTGCTACTAATCTTCTTTACATCACCTATTCGAGGAGCAAACCTCCTGGAAGAATGGTGCTACAGGACTGGAAAATCAAGACTGTAGGGACAGCAAAGGGGCTCTAGTGCTCTAGTTGTCTGTCACAATTTACAACATCTAACAAGGAGACTAGCTAATCTAGAAATGATTGTTAACTCTGTCCTAGTATATTCTAGAGATATACTTGCAACATTAGTGGTTTTAAAACACCACAACTACTTTGACTCTTCTAAACATATTTTACTTTAAAAAAAGGAAATATAATAGGCTAACAAGCAAAAATAAAATCTATTTGCTCTTTAACAAATAACTAACATTTTAATGGTTTTATAAAAACAATTCCTTTCAGATACTCTGATTAACCTTTAAGTGACATAAAAAAAGTTTCAGGATTCTTTAATACCAGTATTTTGCACAATTTAAGATACAGCCATTGAGTTTAGCATTTCAAGGAAAAAAAATTAAGAGAAAAAAGGAGAATGG
The DNA here is from genome assembly GCF_002201575.2 of Neomonachus schauinslandi. Taxonomy (NCBI): domain Eukaryota; kingdom Metazoa; phylum Chordata; class Mammalia; order Carnivora; family Phocidae; genus Neomonachus; species Neomonachus schauinslandi. The sequence goes on from NC_058403.1 coordinate 129,716,331, forward strand.
TAACTCACTGAAAAGCTTATGTACTTAGTTTGTTTTGAATTTTTTAAAAAAATTAGGCCCAGAATTTTAGTTATCCTAATTACCATCCCAATCAAATAGGATATCTATGTGTGGATTCTAGATAAAAGACAAGTACTTTGAACTAATAAACGTAAGACCCACTGATTGGACTGTTTGTTTAGAATCTCTTACTGGGTTTAGACAAGGAAGACTTCAATAAAGCTAACCAAATATTGAGTTCCACTGATTAAAAATACAGTTTTAAAAACTCTGCTTTTGTGGTAAATTTCGAGACAAATAAATGTAAAGAACAATACTGTAAATATTGTACTGTTCACAGATACTTGTTGGAGAAGTGAAATGCTTGAATTCAAACTATCAAAATTCTGACCTTTCAAAATAGGTTTTCTAATTTCCTGAAAATCAGCAATTGCTTTTAAACTCTTAAAATGTCAATTTCAATTAAAAAAAAAAATCCTTACAGATAAATCTTAAAGTTATTCCTTTCAGTCTCAATTCTTTTTTACTTTCAACTATATATTGAACACAGAACTAGTTTCTAAATAAACATCTAATGAAGAACAGTTTCAATGTAAAATAAAACTAGGCAATCTAATACACTTATGTAAGAAAGTCTGAGTGTGAGTTATCAAAATTCAGAATTAAATTTCTATAATAGTGAAAACTTTCAGTCTCTTCTTAATATTCAAAACCAGCAACTTCCCATGAGACTAGAAAGTTAGCAGAAAGGATCAAACAGATTTAAGCACTGCTCGACTTCTTCTAAAGTGATGTACTCTTTTATCCTAGAAAAGACAGAAACAGTCCTTTTTTACTTCATTGAAAATTCTGTATTGTCACTATGACCTAAGATAGTTGCAAAATACTTAAAGCATTTATTCTGGGTTTAAAAAAACTATAAATAACAAGAGAAAAGTGATCCTTTCTGGGAAACATTCCTGAACTTTAAGATAACAAATGTACCAATGACAAGTTTTATTCGACAATTTAAAAAGAAATCTCAGTAAACCCAGACACAGAGGACTTGGAGTCAGTGTCATTTCATGAAGATTCTTAATTAATGATTTGGCAGTGATGCCCCCAAAGACAGCTGGTGGAAAACATATGTAATATTTAAAAGTACGGTTTTTACTAACAGTGCATCTGGTAGAAATCACAGCTTGAGTACAGCATTCCACTTCAAACTGAAATGCTACACTTTTAGGTTAAAAAATAAAAATTTTGGCATATTTAAAGACATATACTTAATCTGTGATGAAGATATATCACTCTTTAGGAAATGGAGAGGTAAATAAAAAATATATGTAAAATTTCCTTTCACTTTATATTGCCTGCAGATGTGCAGAAATTAGGAAGTAAGGCCTTACAAAAAGGAATGGAGCTGAGTGAACTAGTAATAACACGATGGTATTTTCTTTTCTCTAAGAGCTTAACTGTGCCCTTTTCCTAGAGATTAAATTCAGTTGTCATATAAAGAAGAGTGGCTTCTGGAAATTTTGCAATCTGTCAACAGGATAATATCCTATTTAAAGCCCAGAAAAGTGGTCACAAACTCAAGTCAGGTAGGACGGGACAACAACAATACCATTTGGCTGATCAAAATAGGTCTAGATACCAGACAACTTCAGACTACCAACTTTTGACTCCTAGCCCAGAAGAACAGAAAACTGAAGGTTCAAAGTAAGGTTTTTGCCTAATACGAGGTGAAAACTCAAGTTTAGAGATTATTTTATGCTTTGCAAACTAATCATTTAAGTACTACCTATTTAACCTTCAGAACTTTGGGCAAGGTAGGCTGCCATACAATCCTAGTTCTTTCCTTTTAAATTATACTATGTATAATGAAATAATAAGAGATCAAATGTCAAAACTTTAAATGAATGCGTTTTACTTCCTGTTGAGAAGATGGTAAGAACTTAATGCTGTTATGGCTCTACTCTTCTGCATTAAATGGAAGTCCTTAGTATACCCTTTAAAAAGGCTGTAAGTTTCATCCTATGTCCGTTCATAGATAGAAAAAAGCTATTCCCCTTTCCCTGTTTTAAGACACAAAACAATGGTTAAAAACTTCCCTTTGAATATAAAATGCTGTAGTCATTTTGGAAAAATTCTAGCAATTTCTCAAAGGGTTAAACATAGTACTATTACTCAGCAATTCCATTCCTAGGTATACAAATAAAAGCATAGGTTCATAGAATAACTTGTCCATGTATGTTCACAGCATTACTCATCAGAGTTATAAAGTGGAAACAACCCAAATTGTCTATCAAGTAATCAATAAACAAAGGGTGGTATATCCATAAATAAAAAGAAATGAAGTACTGATACACACTGTAACATTGATGAACCTTAAAAACATTATGCTAAGTGAAAGAAGCCAGTCACAAAAGGTCACATATTATTCTATTTATATGAAGTGTCCAGAATAGGAAAATCTTTATTAAAAAAAAAGTAGGTTAGTAGTTCCCTAGGGGTAGAGGAATTGGGGGGAAATAAAGAGTGACCATTAATGGCTTAAGGGGTGATTAAAACATTCTAAAATTGATTGTGGTCGTGATTGCACAATTCTGTGAATACACTAAAAAATGGAATTTTTGTTTTAAATGGGCTTACTGTATGGTACGTGGATTACATCTCAATGAACCTGTTATAAAAAAAAAAAACAACTTTCCTTTGTACAATATTCCTCCCCCATTAGAGTGACTTAAAAGTCTACTGGCACTTTTCCCCACACAATTGCTCCCTTTGTGTCTCTGTGTTACATTTGGTAATTCTCTTAATATTTCACACTTTATCATTATTATTGTTATTTGTTACGGTGATCTGTGGTCAGTGATTCTGATTTGCTGAAAGCTCAGATGACAGTTTTTAGCAATAACGTATATTTTAATTAAGGTACGTATACTGTTTCTTTAGATATAATGCTATTGCACACTTCACAGACTACAGTACAGTGTAAACATAACTTTTATATGTACTGGGAAACAAAAAAATTCATTTAACTTAACTTTATTGCATATTCACCCTATTGCAGTGGAATGAAACTGAACCTGAGGTATCTCCAAGGTATGTTCTGCTTTGTGTACCTAAAATTTCCTCTTTTTCCATTTGGTCAAGCCAATATTCTCTTTCAACTCTCTTCTTTCACAACCTTTTCAATTATAAGCTTCTACTAAAGGTTTCTTCCCTAAGGACAAACTACACTATATCAAGGTTTGAGCAGCATAAAATAGCCAGGTAAAACTCACAGAGGTTCTGAGTTACAAATGCCAAGAGTTCAATTAAATGCTCTATGTAATCTCAAACGTACATACCACAGATAGCTGACAAATATGCTTTTTATCCTGTATACTATTCCTTTCATACCTTAAAGTAGTCATCTTGAGTAACAAGAGAGTTTCTCAGTCTGTTCTCTGGATTAAATAGACAAGATACCACAGTCTGTATGCTTCTGTCCACAGATTTCTTAAAGATAAAAAAAAGATTTTCAGTATTTTACTCACTTTAACAAGCTTTTTAAAGAAAGTTGAATACATGTACTTTTTTCTAAAGAATTCTTATGTAATCCATAAAATACTATGTATGTAATTCACAATATATTACCTTTTCATGTAATTCATTACACATCACTTAATATATAACTTTTTGTCAAATTTAAAAAATATTTTAGAATCTTAGTGATAGAGTACTGGTTATAAAGCTCAAGTTAGTAAAACCCTCAGGTATTTGCTTAAGGCTCTTTAATTTTCCTGTTAGATAAGAAACAGTGAACTTAAACATTCCAAGAAATACTATCCAAAATAAAACCTGATAATTATAACTATTCTAATCACTTAAATCAAGGAATTTTTTTTACTCTAAGTTGAGTAGTTCTCAACATTTTGTTCCACTGAGAAACACAAGGAAAATGTTCACACAATCCAATGGGAAACCTTCAATGTTATTATATACATTCCCATTACATCAACTACTGCCACATTCCCACCCACTCAAGAAAAACATAGGAGCACTGAAGAGAGCACTGTTAGTAAAGAAATTTGTTCTAATGATTAAAAAAGAAGAAGCAACTCCACTTATTTCAGTATTTCAGTTATCACTAGTGACTCCACCACTCTTGAGAGCTGCTACTATCTATAATGTTATGTAGAGAACACCATAACTGTATATTACTCTTTAGCTAAGTAAATGTTTAAACAGGTAAAAAAAAAAGATAGGTATAATTCATACTAATCTCTCTTTTGAAGAGAGGATTCTTAAAAAACCTACCTGTCTACTGTATTCCACCAATATGTTAATAGTTAATAAAGTATGGCTTTAAACACAATGAAAATATTAAGAGGGAAAACAACTACTGAATCAGAAACTATATGTAAACACTGAAAGCTTGGGAGTACCTGAAATTTCATCAACTTTTATAAAAACTGCCAAATTATTAGTCAGTTACTTAAGCTCTGTAATTTTTGGCTTCCATATTTAAATTTGAAAAAGGATGCTTGCATCTCAAAGGGCCATTATTAAAACTTCAAAAAGTTGTGAAAATATAAATATCAATGAACAAAATTAGATGTTTGCCTTTTGTGGGCCATTTCCTGAGGATGGAGTAGCTTCATGAACTGAACATTCACTTTGCAAAACTTCAGCTCCTGGATCAACTTCATTACAGTGGTAGTTAACAGCAGTGTAAGCCTACATTATGAAAAAGTATAATTAAAGAGATGTACATGAGATATATTTCTAAACAATCTATTCTTCAAAACAGGTGAGCTTATATTGAGCATTTAAAATGTGGATTGTGTTGAAGTTCAATTTACATTATTTCAGAAACTTTCAACTGAACAGCTAAAATGCACTAAGGCAGTCTTTTATTTGAAAAGTCTTCTAAACTTCAACAAAATCAGATTAGAAGGGCTCTAAGAAAAGAAACTCCAACATGTAGTAATAGAATGAGAATTTCCCAGTGCCTGAGAATTTTAACTCATATCATTCAAAGGTCCAATCCTGATAAAAGGTAAAGGCTCAAGAATTTCAGAGCTAACAGCCTCTTTTGTTTTATTTCTTATATAACAGTATTAACAGCGAAACATTTGCTTCTCTTCAACAGATTTTTTTATGGGTAGAAAACTAGAGACAGTTTCAGTACTAATTCCAAATTCATTGAATTGGAATTAGCATAGGTATTAATACTAGCTTTCTTGGACTATATGTAATTTAGCACCTGTTATATGCAGAGCAGCCACTGGCTTAAGTATGTAAGAACAATCTGAGAAATGAAAAGCACAGATTCTCACATGGAAGAATATACTTGGGTTGACAAGAAATTAATAAAACATAACGCATAATGTGAAAGGGAATTTAAAAATATGTCTAGGCATACATGAGATGGCAAAAGGCCAAGAAACATTTAATAGTTAAAATAAGAAAATATTTTAAAATAAGGAAAAGGAAGGGGTGCCTGGGTGTCTCAGTCCGTTAAATGTCCGACTCTTGATTTTGGCTCAAGTCATGATCTCGGGGTTGTGAGATTGAGGCCAGCATCTGGCTCTGCACTGGGCATGGAGCCTGCTTAAGTTTCTCTTTCCCTCTCCCTCTGCCCCTCCCCTCCATTCTCTCTCCCTCTCCATAAATAAATGAAGAAATAAATGAATAAATGAATGAATACATAAATATAATAAATACATATACATATATATATATACACATATATATGCATATATATATAAAAAAGGAAGTATATGTTTGGCTATTCACCTTACCTGGGGTATAACATAACTCCTTTGTTCTCCAGCAGGCCACTGTGGTGGCATCTTAAAAATAAAAAAATTGAGAAAGAGAGAGAGGCAGTAACAGTTAACCATTTCTATATATTTTCACAAATATGAAAGACAGACAATGTTGAGGTATTTATCAAGCTGGATTCTTGAACCTGTAGTAAAAGAAACATAATGGAAGAAAGAAGTAATTTATGTTTCTAATACCTGAGGGTTTGTTACTTTCATATATAAACCCTAACTTTTTCTCAATTTTCTGTGTTGGCTTTCAGGAAAAAAAAAATAGTTCTTTGAATTTATCACCATAGATAATGGTCATGGGTTACAGATATGGTCATATCTATGGTAGAAATTCAGAGAACTACTACCTTGTAGTAGTCAGCTAAAATAAACACTACCAAATATAATTGGATTTCAATGCTCTAAGAATTGAGTAATCATTTTATTTTGACCTATCCCACTAGAAAAACTCGTAAAAGTCAGTTGGGACATTTCAGCTATTTGACAGCAAGGATGGAAAAATATATGTTGAAATACAAAGGAGGAGCAAATCTTGTAAGACAGTACAAGAGAAAACTTTGTGTTAAGGATATTCCTGTCAAAATATTGTTCCTTTTTTTCTAAATTAAATTAAAGGTCCTAATTCTAGACTAATTCTAACTTTTTTTCCTTATTTTAAGCACACTCAACTAGTTTAAATGACAAACTATTAAAGAAATTTATATGAATAAAGGCCTCAATAATATTCCAAAGTAAATCATGTTGTTCCCTCTTAAATTACCTGATAATTATATACAGGCAGTTGATATCCAGTGATGACCTGAACAGGTGAACTTGGATAAGAAGGATATGCCTGAGAATAAAGTTTATAGAAAAAATGCATTAACAAGAAAAATTCTTGAAAATTAAGAAGTATTATTCCCAATACAACCAAAATATGAAAACAAAGAAATCTTATTTTTCTATACACAAATGCAGAATTCTATTGGAGTGATTGGCTTCATGAAGAAAAATTCTTTGTCAAATGTTAGTCTTTTGGGTAGGGAGGAGGAAAAGATAAATGAGGGAAGTGACTGACTTTGTCCATCTATGTTTATCTTACATGTATATTTATCCCCACTAAGAAGTTTCTTCCTTACTCTGGTGATAAAGCTCTATTAGAACAGATTTCCATGTTAAAGTTATATTAATATATCTGTTATTTCTTGGTTAAAACATTTTCAAGCAATTTTGTATTCCTTTGGGGTAATGTGTAGTCAGTGTGTAGTCCTCCTACATACTTTATGGCTCTTTCTGTATTTCATTTCTACAAGTTAAAGACCGTATTTAACCTAAAACTGAAAAAAAAAAAAAAAAACCCAATAGAATGCCTTATGTCTTTCAATAAATATTTATTGATTGAAATCCTCTATGTAATATATACATGAATAGACCCAAGTAAGTAATACCTCACAGTAAGTGTTAGGAACAAGTAGGGATTTTCTAACCATGTTTAAAGCAAGAAAAAAAAAATATACCCTACATTTCAGATAGATGGGAAATGTAAACAAATGAGAGACACTACAGAACTACTTCACTACTATTTCTCTTTTCCTACAAATAAAATGTCTTTTAAACTGAAAAAAGTAAAATAAAGAAAAAAATCACTGTTATTCAGCATCAATAGGAGATAAGTATTCCAAATCCCATTTCAAGTACTCAAGAAACCAGGACCAAATAAATTACATGTCAGAAACTCATAGAATTTACAAATATAGTTGTCTTCAGAAACCTATCCATTCTAGAACCAGAATATACCCAGAAGTCAGGAATCTGTATGAGAAGGCATCTGAAAATCACTGCAGATAAAGAATAACTAGAATTGCCAAACTTAGAAAATAAACCAGGCAAACACATAAGAAAAGCTGCCTTCAAATATTTTAGGAGTTCCCACGTGGCAGAGAAAATGGATGAATACGTTCTATGTGGCTACAGAGGTCAATTCTAAGATAAAGGTTTACAAACCATATAGAAACAGATTTTATCTTGGTATAAGAAACAAAACTAAGAACAAACAATTTCTAACAAAAGTAACAGATTTCCTTCCCATCACTCAAAATATTCAAACAGAGAGTATTATCACTTATTATGGAAATTCCACAATTTCTTATTTCACAGAGAGTAAAAACTGAGACTGGCTTATTTTCAAGGTACCCCCATCAATAAAATCTCCAATACCATTTAGAAAAAGAAAAAAGAAAGAACAATGTAGGTAATTCTTACCTGAACATACTGAGTTATAGGATTCATCATGGTTGGAGGCTGCATATAAGTTTCAGTGTTTGGATTACTCCACACACTCTGAAACTGTGGTGGAGGAGGAGGATTAAAAACCAAAGGACGAGGCTGCACATGATAAGCACCTTTTTAAAGAATAAAATGAAAACAAAGCCCACTTTTAGTTTTCTGAAAAGTTATACATGTCAAAAAGAACAACTCTTCTCTTTACTCACATAAATTTTGTTTCCTGATTGCAGGTCCCAGTTTCAGCTTTTTACCATGGAAATTTATCTGTGACTGAAAATAAAACAGTAACAAAACTAAAATCACTTTCAAAGTCTTTACTTTCAAGAATTTGGTAAACACCCCAGGTCTTCTAAAATTTCTACCATCAGAGAAGATCAATAGTTAACAACACACCCAATCAAAATTTATCAGCATGAAGCTATCTTAACCTCACCACTCAATTGTTGAACAGAGTCTTGGAATTTGATCGAAAACCTTTATACTCTGTCTGAAACCTTTCCTGTCTCTAGTTCATGAAGCCAGATGTCCAATTACAAATAAACAGGTCTGACAAGTTACATAAGATTACTCTAGATTTGGATTTCAAACAGGAAGTTTATTTCTATATTTTATACAAGGCTATATATATTCAGGACTCAAACAACACTAAACATCGCATCCTTAAGCTAACTAAGAGATTTTGCCATAAGATTACTTACTTCTACTATCTTCTGCACATCCACATCATTATAAAATGAAACAAATCCATAGCTAGAAAGACAGATAAATAATGTATAAAAATCACCAGCATAACAGTACAAAACTTCTAATATTCCATGAAATAACTGACAGAAGTGATAAAGAATGAAGAATATACTGAGATAAATATTTGTTAGATGTACATGATTGATCCTCTATAAATGTTACTGCTTTTTATTTTCTTCCCCTGATCTATGTCAGAATGTGTGAAGATTAATGTAGTGTGGGACATCATTTGTTAACAGAAAACTCGTATCCATGAACCTGAATTTATTATCTAACACGAGATGGTTAAAATTTAAGATACTGTATAATACATGAAGAAAACAACTCTTTGATAAAACTTACTAATCCACTTAAATAAATGAAGATGGGAAATATTTACATACACTGTGAAAATCACTGAACAGAAGAGTTGACAACAAACTGTTATCCTTTATATGAAAAAAAGGAACAAAACAACAACTTTATACAAGTGTAAGAACACAAATTTTGAATTCTTGTATGTTGCTCTATATAGATACTACAGCTCAGTTATTTTATCTTCATACTGAACGTGTTTTACTCACCCTTTGGACACACCAGTTCGATCCGTGATTATCTTCACTTCTTTTACTGAACCATATCTAGCAAAGAAACTTCTAATTTCGGTTTCATCCATCTATGGAGAAGAATTTGACTTTAAGAGTAAAAATTCAGCATTCAAAATTTTCAATTATACTATAAAGATCTGAAGATGTGGAAATATCTCCCCTAAGTATCCCCAAACCACCTGTAGTAGATCTTTGTCAAAGATACTTTCAGTCTCTATAGGTTAAACATAAAACCAATTCCAAACCTGCACGAAATTCCAAAAAACTTATGTTTACAACAAGGCCCAAACCCCATTATTCACTAAATTTTTTTTTTAAATAAATGAAATAGGAATACAATACCCTAACATCAATTCCACCAACAAAAACGGTGTTTGGCATGATTTTGCCTTCTGGTAAAACATAGCCTTGGCTGGTTGTAGCTGAGGAGGACTGAGTGCTGGCCTCTCTGGAGATGGTTGAGTTTGGAGTCTCAGGATTTGCAGCAGACTGTAATTTGTAAAGTAGGTATCATCACTAGACATTCAGGCAAAAACCATACATGATATGAAATAATCTTTGTATTTAAAATACAAAATCTTTTTTTTTTTTTTTAAAGATTTTATTTATTTGACAGAGAGACACAGTGAGAGAGGGAACACAAGCAGAGGGAGTGGGAGAGGGAGAAGCAGGCTTCCCGCTGAGCAGGGAGCCCGATGAGGGGCTCGATCCCAGGACCCCGGGATCATGACCTGAGCCGAAGGCAGACGCTTAACGACTGAGCCACCCAGGCGCCCCCAAAATCTTTTCATAAAAATTACTTTCATAGTAAATTGGCCAACAATACAGCTCAGTTCAGGATTAGGATTAAAAATAATCAGACTGGAGCACCTGCGTTGCCTAATCCGTTAAGGTCATGATCTCAGGGTCATGAGATGGAACCCCATGTCAGCTCCTTGCTGGGTGTGGAGCCTGCTTAAGATTCTCTCTCCCTCTCCCCCTTCCTAACCCCACTCTCTCTCTCAAAAATAATAAAATAAAATAAATAAAAATTAAAAAAATAAAAATAAGAATAGATCAGCCTGAGATTTTAACAAAAGACTATAGTACCTTCTTAAAACCAGTGTTGCTCATCATCTCTTACATAAAGTAGAATACTGACTTTATACTGAGTTTGTGAACTGGAAAGTTCAAATTTGTAAAAATAGTTATTAAAGTCATCCTGTTGTATGCCAGTAAGCAAATTTTCACCTTACTGAGTACCTTATTAAAAAGCATGGGAAATCTTTGAAAAATATAAATGAACTTTTAAAAAATCTGCATCAAAAACACACATCAAAGATTTAAACCAATTTGTTTTCCCTCCTCTTTCTACTCACCAAAATTAACATGGATTTTATAATTAAATACTCCATGTGTTAGTATGCATTTACTTTGGAAATGGTCATGAAAACATTATTTGCTCACGTATCATAGCTCCTGCTAAAAAAGGCTTATAATCTTTTCCTCTAGTGCTAAGGTGTTCAAAGCATCTTTTGAAATAACATTTTCTTCTTCAATAACACCAAATCAGTCCCACTGATAATTCTAATTTTCACAGTAGGCTGACAGAAATAAATGACAGTATATTTTCAAATAAAGAGACCCACACATGAAACTCATTATTTTTCTGGATTCTGATTCAGAACTCTAACTTTAGTCTTTCCATACTAATATTAATATAAATTTTTCTGAAGCAAAATTTTCTGGTAATATATATGTTGGAAAAGTAGTATAGCAGAATGAAACAAAAATTGATTTAGTCAGGAGATCTAGATTCATGTCCCTTACTAGGTTATAAGCCACACTTAGCAGCTGTTTATATCTGGGAAAATTGCCTTGAGAATGAAGTGAGATAACATCTGCGAATTCATTTTGTAAAATATAATGTGGTATGCCAAAATAAGTTAGTGTCCTGTTACTTGAATTTGTTTTCAATAGGTTAAAAAGCTTCTTTCCTGGTTTTACCATTTATTTATTTTGTAGATGCTTTATTAATTAACAACTCATTTCAACTGGAACTTCAAAGAACTATGAAGTTATTTGGAGTTCATTTATGAAGTGCCTATTGATTGTAAGAGGGAAATACAAAAGGCTGCAAGAGAGATAAACCTATTATACTTCCTCTCATGGAGAAAAACAAGGTCAAAAAAACCAACTGATACATATTTTTTAAAAGGCAAGCACAGTAATTTTTATAGAAATTAGTAACAATACTAAAGTAGGTAGAATTTCTATTTTGTTAGATGCTAGAAGTTACTGGTAAATATAAGATTCTACAAATTGTCATACTAATTAGAGAGGAAATCAAAACTGTCCAATCACCAAATGTTTTGGTTTTTCTCTATTAATTTGTGCACATACAATTGACCCTTGAAAACATGGATTTGAATTGTACAGGTCCACTTATTCACAGATATTTTTAAAAAAATACAGTACAGTACGGTAAATGCATTTTTCTCTTCCTTATAATTTTCTTAATGATATTTTTTCTCTAATTTTATTGTAAAAATATGGTATATAATCCATATAACATGCAAATTGTGTTTATCAATGGTTTATGTTATCAGTAAGGCTTCCGGTCAATAGCAGGCTACTAGTACCTAAGTTTTGAGGGAGTCAAAAGTTATATGCCGACTTTTGAGTTTGTGTGGAGGGAGGGTGGGTCAGTGTTCCTAATCCCTGCATTGTTCAAGAGTCAACTGTATTTACTTTTATGTGTTTCTATTTGGGTACTTCCTAATTCTCTTCTGTAACTATAGTATAGTAGTATTTCAATACAATGAAATAGTACGAAAACCTCTTTCTAAAGTTTTTGATTTTAGTTTTCTAATTTTAGTTTTTTCCACGTGGGACTATATCACATAAGCCACATATCTTGAACTATTGAAACGTGACTAGATTTCGCTTCACTATAAACAACTTACCAATCCTTTTCAGTTAGCTCTTCCAAAAGTTCAAAACAAATAAAACAAAACAGTGGTTCTGAAATTCTTAAAGACTTTCTTTTCTCCTTCTCAATTTCCCCTTCATCTGTGGATGAACTTTGGGTAGCTTTCTATTTGACAAACTATTTAGTATTATCTGTGCGTGAATGACAATGGATGAATGTATTTTAATTTGGAGGTGTATAACATCAGGCCAGAAAACTGTGCCAGATTATAAGGGATTATAATAATGTATTATCTCTCAACCAGGGGAGATTTTGTGGTCCAAGGACATTTTTGGTTGTCACAACTAAGGGGTACTCCTTATATCTGGTGGTAGAGGCCAAGGATACAGGAAACATCCTATAAACATCCTACAAGCTGCAAAAGCAGCTTCCCACAACAAATTACCTGTCCCAAAATGTGAATAGTCATGGTTGAGAAACCCTGTGAGAGTGTGTCCAGAAATGAAAAGCAAAGTTGTAATTCTCATATCTGATTTACAGAAGTAAAATGGATACTTGAGACACTAAGCAATAATTTGGGGGGGGTAGGGGAGAAGGCCATTACATATTATAGGACGTTTGGTTTGGGATTGCTTTATTCAAATTCAGTTTGGTTAACTGAGAAATTAAATGTAATAGTCATCAAATCATATTACTCAAATTCAGTTTGGTTAACTGAGAAATTAAATGTAATACTCATCAAATCATTTTACTTGTGTCTCAACATCTTAAGGCCCTATCCTGTCTTAGTCCTCAGCCAGCAGGTGGCACTCAAAGCTAACAAAGTAAGCAAAGTACTCCATTTTAACAAGACTGATCAGGGATTTTTAAGCTTTTACTATGTGTATATTTACATACAATTATAATTTATATATACAACATCCACAACCAATAAGCAACCTTTAATACTTTTAAACTATTGCCAAAAATACTCCACAAATAAATGCTTAGGTTAAAGGAAAATTTTGGTGTTAAAGTATTCATCTTAACTATCAATAGTATACAGAAAATAAATTTAAGGTAAATTTAACATAATAAGTAATTATTTCTCTTAATTATACCTTCAAGTGAGTTGGTGGGTTTTGAGATGAGTAATGCTAGGATATTAGGTGGGGGGGGGAACTTGGGGAGGCCGTCATATACATAATTCTCATCACTGCTATTTTTTTTTTTTTAAGATTTTATTTATTTATTTGAGAGAGAGAGAATGAGAGAGAGCACATGAGAGGGGGGAGGGTCAGAGGGAGAAGCAGACTCCCCGCTGAGCAGGGAGCCTGATGCGGGACTCGATCCAGGGACTCCAGGATCATGACCTGAGCCGAAGGCAGTCGCTTAACCAACTGAGCCACCCAGGCGCCCTCATCACTGCTATTTACAGTAATATATTCCCTGTTATGCTTGGATAACGAAATGACAAAAATAACTAAAAGCTGAAAAAAGCCTGTATCATTACTAAAGCTCCTGGGCTGTCAGCTAAAATTATTTCATTCAACTACTGTATCTATATGCAAGGCAAACTAAGATCTATCTTTAAATGACTACAGAAAAGGTCTAATTTGTAGTTATCAGAATTCTATCCACAGAAGAAGCAGCTAATAAAGAGAAAACCTAAAAGGAAATAGGAAATGAAAATCAGAATAAAACCTCATAAGTAAATCCAAGAGTGGACCCTTGGGGGGGGAAATCCAAACAATAAATGAAGCTAAGCAAGAAAAAGGGCAAGAAAGCAAAAATATACATTTGTCTTGAAAAAGGTGATATAACCACAGATTATAAGAGAATGCTATGTAAAAACTCTCTGGAAGTAAATTTGGAAATCTTGATGAAATGGCCAACTTTCTAGAAAAATGGCAATTTTAAAAAACAATCTTAAGAAAGAATACTTGATTCTTAGCTCAGTTTCACTGGGAGTTTTTTCAAACTGTAAACAGATTATTTGTGCATGTGTAGGTGTGTGTATGGGGAGAGCACCAAGACAGAAACAATGGTAGATAAAAGAGTGTAGGAGAAAGAAAATTCAGGGGTGCCTGGCTAACTTAGTCGGTGGAGTTCCTGACTCTTGATCTTGGGGTTGTGAGTTTGAGCTCCACGTTGGGTGTAGAGATCACTTTAAATAAACAAAAAACTTAAAAAAAAAAATTCAGTCACTTTAATTGAAAAAAATTCCAGAGAAAAGAGGGGAGAAGAGTATTATTCATTTTACAAAATGAACACCTAAATAACAAAACCTTATCAAAATGGTCCACCTCTGTCCCTAACACAGAGATGCAAAATTCCAGCAGTATATAAAAAACATACAATTAAGAACAGTTTATATTGAAAATTCAAGGATGGTTCATTCTTAGGAAATCTATTACAGTAATTCACCAATGAAAGAGCATTTTATAAAATATAGCGTTCATTTTTTAATTTTTAGAAACCTACGTAAAAAGGAAGAATCTTCTCGATGTAATTTTAAGCTAACATTGGATTTAAAATGAAACAGCCATTTCCACTGAAATCAGGAAATAAAGGCAACTCTTTATCACCACTGTAAATGACAAAGAATTAATAGTTCTTATAAATCCTTAGAAGAAAGATAAACATCCAAATATAAAGGTGCATTCAGAATTTATAAAAAGAAATTTTGAAAGCTAATGACTTGAACTTCATTAACGGTCAAAAAAAAAAAAAGCACATCAAGACGTATTTTCCAGCTATCAGATTGGCAACTTTAAAAAGTATAACAACTCTCACTGGAAAGAGTGTGGAGAAGAGATCACTCTACATATATTGGGAATACATACTAGTACCTGTTCCATTAAGAGTAACTTGGAAAGATAAAATTTTAAAATTGTTATAAAATGGGCATAATCCTTTCACCCAGTTGTTTCCACTCCTGGCTATTAATTTCAAGGAACTAATGGAATAAGCATGCCAAAACATTTGCACAAATATACTTACTACAGTATTGTTTCATACAGAAAAAGTATTCATTATAAGGGAATTTGATAAAAATAAGTAATAATATAATCTTATAGTCTTAACATTACACATTTGAAATCATTTAAAATTTATCTTTGAGGGCGCCTGGGTGGCTCAGTTGGTTAAGCGACTGCCTTCGGCTCAGGTCATGATCCTGGAGTCCCGGGATCGAGTCCCGCATCGGGCTCCCTGCTCCGCAGGGAGTCTGCTTCTCCCTCTGACCCTCCCCCCTCTCATGCTCTCTGTCTCTCATTCTCTCTGTCTCAAATAAATAAATAAAATCTTTAAAAAATAAAATAAAATTTATCTTTGAAATAAGGTCCAATACATTAGGTGAAGAATATAGGATATAAAATAAAATAGTATTATGTGGCATGGTACAAATAAATTTACCTATCTACATGCAATACATGCATAAAAACAATCTGGAAGGGCATAACTTGACCAGTAGTTAGGGGTGCTGGGACGGACTTGTTTTCTTACAGTTATTACTTTCAAAAGAGTTAATAAGCTGTAATAAGTTATAATCAGGAAAAAAAAAAAGGTATTAGCATCCCCCTTTCCTATAAAAATATAGAGCAAAAAAATACTAGAATTTTTTTATAGTAACTCAGTGATAATTAAGTAATTAGTAACATGGATAACGACATAACACAAATAATTATTACAGAATAATACGTATACATTTTCATTTTAGTATTTATATATAGGAATATAAACTACATAAATTCCCTCCCTTTAGCTCTGAAATTGGAAAATAATGATCATACTATAAATCCACACAGTATATAATACATCTGTGAGGTAAAGTTTGGTCAAAAGTGTTCAGAGTTGCATCTCGTGGTGAAATCAACTCTACATTTACCCAAATCACATAAACGTACGCCCCAAAGAGCAAGTATTACTGTATGTACGTTATGTTGAAATTCCTGGTTTATCTGGAGGGAAAAAAGAGTCCCCCTCGAGCACAAAACTTGTCAACTGCTCAGGTCTGCGGTCCCGCAGCACAGGCGGGCCGACCTCGTGCGGAAACGATGGCGTCGGGCGAGTTTTCCGCCTATAGTCGCCGCACGAGGGAGCCCTCAGCGCCAGGTCAGGCACGAGGGGCCGCCACCGAGGCTCTCCAGTCCCCGCCCGCCGCCCGGTTCCCCGCGTGAGCGCACCGCCCCCAACACCCCCCCCCAGTCCACCCCCACCCTACCCGTGGGCCGGGAAGGAGCTTCTAGCCAAGGAAACTCCTCAGAGAGACAGCGCCAGCGGGCGTTCGGGAGGTGGCAGCCCGACGCCATCTCGCGGAGGACGCGCCGCCTCCTCTCCACACGGTAAGCGCGGGAAGGGAGGCCTGTGGGGTGGGGGTGGGGCGGGCGCGCGGTGTCCCTCCCCCCGCCCCGGTCCCCGAGTCCCGGCGGCCCACTCCGCGGGCTGCCCCCACAGCCCAGGCGGCGCCGGCGGGAGGCAGGCGGGGCGGCATGAAGGCCGCGGCCCTGCACGTGGTCGGCGGGCGGCACAGCGAGTCCTCAGGGCCGCACCCACCGCGACACCCGCGGGCATCCCGCCCCTCCTCCACCCCCCTGGGCCGCCTCGCTCTCCTCTCTCAGGCCTTGTCTGTGGTGCACCCAGGAATAGGGAAGCGGGGTGACCCCCGCTTTCTGCCCCCCCTCCTGCGCCGCGCTAGAAAAGCCGAGTTTCCGCCACCCGGGAGGACCCAACCTGGCGTGTGCCCTTCAGGCCTTCTCCTCAACTCACCATGATGGCGGCAGCTAGCAGTTCCCGCTGATGGGGCTCGAGGAGGAGCGGAGGCTGCGCTTCTGGCACCACTCTTGGGGCTGCTGTTGGCTCTGCTCGTGGCGCTGCCTGGCTTCGACTGGGCAAAGGGATAAAAGTCAGAGGACTGAGGAAAATCAAAGGCGAGCGGCGAGGCCGAGGAGCTCTAAGAGCGGAGTGGCGAGGCTGAGGGGCGCTGGCGAACTGAGGCGTGGCCTGCGGGGCTCCCGGAGGTGGCTCCTGCGCCGGGTACCGGGGCTCGTGGTAGACGCCTCAGCCAATGGGCGGCAGCCCCCCGCCCCCTGCGGGGGGGGTTTGGGGGGGACGTCGGCTCCCTGATCGGGGGTGTGCAGGGGGTGCGCGTGGGCCGGCACTCCGCGGCCAGGGAAGTACCGCCGTGAGACAGACAGACTGATAGACCTTCCCCCAGCGCCCCCGACACAGATGTCACCCCGAAAATGCCTTTGAGGCACACTTGAAATAAGTATGCATCTTTAAATATATGTTAAAATTTTAAAAAGTTTTAATGCGTCTAGGCTCTAGTTTCAAAATGGCGCCCTGAACGCATAGGATTAGGCCGATCACGATTATTCTATCATCGCCCCCAAAATCAATTAAATGCCTACAGAAAGAGAAAATAGAACCAAGTCTATAAACAACAGGGAAGGAGACCGCAAAAGTCCACAAACTTGAGCGCTTTTCTGCCAGGTTTGAGGTAGATGGAGTTGGATTGTACGAAACACCAGATAGGGCAGACCAAGTTGGTTAGTGTTCAGGGCGTTCACTAGTTACAAGAAACATGTTGATGGTATTTAGTGACTACAACCAGGTACCGCAGATACAGAATTCAAGAAAACAGGCAAACATTTCTTCCCTCAGGGAGTTTAAATTGCAAGGGCGAGAGTTTATTTTCTAGGCCTTACAGGAAGAAACCAGGCCTGCTTAGAGAATTCTAGAACATTCTCAAGGTCTGAGAAACAAGGCCTAGAGCAAGGGTGAGCTGTAGGGCAGTTGGTGGAGCAAATCACACACGTTTGGGAACCACTCCAGTATTCTTTACTCACAGGATAACCCCCTATGACTTTAATGCTCTAATTTCACTTTGGTACCGATGAAAAGCATTAAAATGTTACTTTGTAAGCTGGAATAGTGGTGGACTTCTGTAACCTGAACTCTTTCTCACTACCAACACCTAGCATTACTGAATAAAATAATAACTAACCTTATTTTTAATATTCAGCCAAACCTATAGGAAATGAAGGAAAATCTGAAGATGCCAGAAATTAAACTGAAAACCAGAGTAGTTACTTCTTAAACGGATTCTTCTCTAGCCCTAGGTGTGGGGGCTGGGGTGTAAGATGACCAATCAGCTAGTTTGCCCTGGACTCTCCTGGTTTTAGCACTGAAAAAACCCCCAAGTCCCATAGAACCAGGTCCCAGGCAAACCAGGATAGTTGGTAATCCTAAGTGTGGGCAAGATGTTGTTAGTCTCTAACTTGAGGCCAAGAAGTATATGGGCAGGAGATAAGGATTTGAAGTAGCTCAAGGTGGGAGCTGGAACCCAGTACACTACAGAAAGCCATTGTCCCTGAATGACATCATCCTCAGGAAAAGGATAGATTAGGGAAAATATAAAACACCAAGTAGATAACCAGATGAGGAAGTTTGTCCCATTTCTGGATGAAAATAAAAATTATTTAACTTTGATGAAATTTTGAAAACCTATTGCCTGCATTTCATAAGAGTTTGGAGTATAACTGTTAGCACTTACATGTCGTTAGAATCTCAAAACCTAGAAATTGATTCCCCAACCCCTTCTTCCTTCCCAAAAAGATCTCAGACAAGGGATCTGGAATGCCTTGCAGAAACAGACATAAAACCAACCTGGAAGGATGTTTCCATAAAAGGTTCAACAGGATACTTGTAAGAAAGGACCGTTTAAGAAACACTCACAATGAAAAATATCAAAACAGTATTTACTTAGAGCAATACACTCTATATAGATTTTAAGGTGATTCTACTATTTTAATATGTAAACTTAAAGTCTAAAACTAATGTCTTTACTCACTTTGAATAATTCAAAGCTCTTAGGATGTTTTAACTCTGCACAACCCCTTCAAATTTATAAACTGTTGTTATTATTCATTACTTTAGTTCTATCCTCTTTTCCTTCTATAAATTAGACATCATGTTTTTTAGATCCACCAACATTTGTAAAAATGTTTTGCTTACCATTTCTTTGCATATCTCAGATCTTTCTGGATTCTTTTCCTTGTGCCTAAAGTAAATTCTATAGAATTTCCTTTAATGAGAGTGTGATGTGGTTAAGTGCTCAGATTTTTTCCCCACCTGAAATACTTTTCTTTTGCTCCTGATTGTTGAAGATAATTCTACTGGATATATAATTCTAGGTTTACAGTTGTCTTTTTTCTCATAGTATTGAACATATTATTCTATCATCTTCTAGTTTCTGTTGCTACCGAGGTATCTGTTAATATAATCCTGGTTAAGATCTATTTTGCTTTGGTGTTCTAAAAAGTTCACAATGATGTCACTATGGCAGTTTGAAAATTTTCTTCTGCTTAGGAGTTTTTTTGGCTTTGTGGGTTTGTGGATGAGCTTTCAACAAGTCTAAAAAATTTCACCTGGGGGCACCTGGGTGGCTCAGTTAAGTGTCGCCTTTGGCTCAGGTCATGATCACAGGGTCCTGGGATCAAGCCCCACGTCAGGCTCCCTGCTTGATGGGGAATCTGCTTCTCCCTCTCCCTGCCCCCTGCTTGTGCTTTCTCTCACACGAGCTCTCTCTCTCTCTCAAATAAACAAAATAAATAATAAAACCTTAAAAATTTTTTTTCACCCATTTTCTTATCAAAGATTAACTGGTTAAAGAATTTAACCTATTTTCCATTCTTCTAGTTTTCAATTCTTAGTTATTTTTGTCTAGATTATGACTTTTTCAAATGTTGGTGGTAGTTCCTTGAAACCTTATAAAATCTTTACTTAATAGAAAAAAATTTTTATTTAAGATCAGTAGCCATGTCAGTTTATTAAGATTGGTAGCATAATTCATATAAATTCAGAAATAAATCTCTATATTGCTTCCTTATCCTCCAAGGACTGGAAGAGAAGGGAGAGGAAAAAAGGCTGATTTTAACTCCTCCACCAGGTCTTTTGTGTTCCTAAAGCCTGGGATTTTTAATAGAAGGCTTATAAGTAGTATAAGCACTCTCAAACTTCATTCATTTACACACCATTTTCAAGATTTTTATTGTATCTGCTCTGAATCTCTATATCATTATTTACCTAATTTTAGAAAAATGACTCATTGTCCTAAGCAGTAGTATTTATGAAATCACATTTATTGTGTTAGTTACTTTTTTTTTTTAGCAATTCACATCAAAATATTCACTCTTTGTCCACGGATCACTTCAGATTGCACTCTTCCAGAGTAACAGGTTACATACATACTTTTGGAAAGGGCTGGACTAGGAGAACTCTTTTAATCTTTGGATATGCAAAATTAGGTCCAAGGAACTAAGGGGTGGAGTGTCAAATTGTTCTGCATAATAAACGAGAGTAATTGAATTTGAAGGGAAAACCAAGCAAGGCTGGAAAAGTGGAAATTTCACAACTTGGAAAAAAGAGATAACCTTGAAAAGTGACAAGAAGTTGAAGCCTGAAGTGAAGGATCCAATCTGAGTACATTGTAATCATCTGAAGGCTTTTAAAAGTTTATATTCCCAGGCCTTATCCCAGACCAATTAAATCAGCTAAGGGTGAGACCTGGACATCAATATTTTTTTTTTAAAGTGTTTCTCAAGTTACTCCAATATGCAACTAAATTTGAAAATCTTTGCTATAGAGCGTTGCTACTCAAAGTGTGGTCCTCAGACCAGCAGCTTTGCATCACCTGAGTGCTATGGAATCTCAGGCCCCACCTTAGATTTACTGAATCAGAAGCTGCATTTCAACAAGATCTCCAGGTGGTTCACAAACACATGAAAGTTCAGGAAGCACTGGCATAGAGAATAGAGAACATTTGCAATAAACAACTTGCCTCGGTGGATTTGAGAATCCTTCACATTTGGGGGAAAGACTGCTGTCCCAGCCTCTCTTGCATCTAGACCTGGGCGTGTGACCTACACCACCCCAATGAAATGCACCTGCCCTAAATTTTGAATAGGGGACTAATGATGCCACAAAGCAGGGACTACAGAGAATAAATACATTCTGGAGAAGGGTGGCAACAGCAGCAGCCACCATGGCATCAGTTAGAGCTGCGCGGTCTCCTCTTGTCAGTGTGCAAGCTGGGATGTAACTCACTGCCCAGCAGGGACAGCTGAAGCTTCTTCACTGGACCAAATTCCACAGCATGATTTTGTGTGTCCCTTCAGGAGACACAAACTTCCAACCTGGGTCTTCAGTCCTCTATGAGATTCCTTTCCTGCTTAATTCAGCCAAAATTTCTGTGGCTATTCCTTGTCACAAAGAACCTTGACTGAAATTGGCGATGAATGAAGTCAGCCAAAGTACTTTTTTTTTTTTAAGATTTTCTTTATTTATTTGACAGAGACACAGCGAGAGAGGGAACACAAGCAGGGGGAGTGGCTTTAAGAAGAGAGTTAAGAGGTAAAAAATTTATGAATCTTTGCTCTGTGACTTGGTAACATAACGCCACTCTATTGTTTCTAACCTTCCTTTAGTAAGATTCTACTACATACACCAAAGCTTTGTGCCAGTGGGGTTTTGTGAGGGATATCAACGAAGGGGTCTCTTTTCCCTCTCTATAGCAACATGGTATAGCCAGGGAATGCATGCTGGGCAGTACGGCAATCCACAAATGAAGTAATTCAGCAAGAACAGAAGCTTGGCACCAGAAGTGACCTGGAAAAGCATAAATCATAATCTCAGAATTCCCAGAGAGATAGGAAGAGACATTGTGCTATTCCCACTGTATGTAGGCTGAGTCTGAGCCAATTCCATTTAAATCTCAAGGTATGGTGCCTCAGCTTCTATTGGGCTTGTATTCACATGGCCCAGCATAGCAACATACATCACCGTTCACTTGTGCATACTTGCAGAGATGTCTGTCCACTGAGCAATGTTACTTAAGCCCGGCTTCTTCCCCTTTAACCCTAGTATCTGCATAAGAGTTTATTCATTCAACAGTTAATCTCTTAGGCAGGTTGCCTGAATTTTGGGGTTGGTCTGAACCAAGCTGACCTAATCTTCACAATGGCTTCATAAGACCTGCCTAAATATATAACTGTGAAAAGTGATTGACTTACTAAGTAAGTAACAACAATGACAGTAATTACTGATACTGATAGGGTGTTTTCTATGTACCAGGTACTATTCTAACCATTTTACTTCTATTAGTTCACCTAATCTTTTTTTTCCAAGATTTTATTTATTTATTTGTCAGAGAGAGAGAGTGCACAAGCAGGGAGAGCTGCAGGCAGAGGGAGAAGCAGGCTCCCCCCTGAGCAAAGAGCCCAATGCAGGACTCGATCCCAGGACCCCGGGATCAGGACCTGAGCAGAAGGTAGACACTTAACTGACTGAGCCACCCAGGAGTCCCAGTTCATCTAATCTTTAGGTACTATTAGGTACTATTATTCTAATTTTATAGAGAAGGGAGCAGAGGCACAAAGAGGTCAGATAATTTGCTCTGGATCACATAGGTGATAAATATCAGAGTAATGCTTTTAAACCAGTTAGCCTTCTGAATGTGAGTTCTTTTTTTTTTTCTTCTAATGTTTTATTTATTTATTTGATAGAGAGCACAAGTGGGGTGAGGGGGGTGGGCAGAAGAAGGAGAGGGGGAAGCAGACTCCCTGCCCAACAGGGAGCCCGATACAGGGCTTGATCCTAGGACCTGGAGATCATGACCTGAGCCAAAGGCAGATGCTTAACTGACTGAGCCACCCAGGTGCCCCCTGAATGTGAGTTATTAACTATTATGCTATATTAGCAAACTTCATGGTGGAAGAAAGCTAATATAGTGGGACAAAGTTATGTATTAAATTCCAGGTTTCTATGAGAGTGGCCAAATAAAGAGGGAGGCTGTGTGAGTCTTTTCCCATTAAAAAAAAATTTTTTTAGTCATTTCTGATATATGTACTTTGCTATATCTACGTTAATAAAGATCAGGATCAGAACTTCAGACCTTCCGTCAAAACGAAGCAAAAACCCAAATCAACACCTAAACCAGTCTACACCAGTGAATTGCTCCAACACAGCCCTTGAGGAGGCTACCCACTTAACAAAAAAGAAATTTCCTTCTGAATTTTGCCTGTTAGAGAATCTCTTAGTCCTTTTCTCAAGTGTTGGAATCAAATCTAACATGTCTGACAACCTCATCTCCAGCCCTGGCCTACACCACTGGCTTCCTACTCACACATATATCCTCCCAGTCACTTTGAAACTGATCTTCTGAGTCAAGAGGCATCACTGAGCAGACTTTTGTAGATCAGGGAAGCAGAAGCTGTTTAACACTTGCGGAGGCGCAGGGAGAAAAAGCTGGTAGAACTTACCCATATTCCTTTACTCACCCCTAGTCACTGTCAGCTCCATTTCCATAGTTTTATTCTTTGTGTTTAAATTTTTTCCTTTCCTTACCCACTTTTGAGAATACATGTGTATGTTTCCTTTCTTAAAAAACATAAAAGCGCTAAACATAAGGTTTAAGTCACCTTTTGACCACCAACTCTGTATCCCAGATCCCTTCCCAGAGGTAACCACTGCTGGTAGTTTGGTATGAATCCTTTCAGACCTTTTTCTAGGCATTCCCTCTTGTGTACTTATATAAAATATTTGGTGTTTGTACTTACAGAAAGTACTTGTACTAATAGAAAACATGTAGTTCTTTTAGTATACCTGTAGAAAATGTATACTTATGCTATATATTTGTACTTAGAGTACATATATATTTAGAATATATAATGTTTTGTTGTATGTTTTTAACACAAAGAGTATCATACCATATGCATCTTATAACCTGATTTTTTTTCCCTTTAACAACAGACTTCTTTTTTTTTTTTTTTAAAGATTTTATTTATTTGACACAGAGAGACATAGCAAGAGAGGGAACCCAAGCAGGGGGAGTGGGAGAGGGAGAAGCAGGCTTCCCGCTGAGCAGGGAGCCCCATGCGGGGCTCGATCCCAGGATCCTGGGATCATGACCTGAGCCGAAGGCAGACGCTCAACGACTGAGCCACCCAGGCGCCCCTAACAACAGACTTCTAATATGTGTATTGATCTACCTAATTCTTTTTTTTTTTAAAGATTTTATTTATTTATTTGACAGAGAGATAGCGAGAGCAGGAACACAAGCAGGGGGAGTGGGAGAGGGAGAAGCAGGCTTCTGGCCGAGCAGGGAGCCCCATGTGGGACTCGATCCCAGGACCCTGGGATCATGACCTGAGCCGAAGGCAGATGCTTAACGACTGAGCCACCCAGGCGCCCTACCTAATTCTTTTTAACTCTGGCATAATTTTACATGATGTGGATATATCATAGTTCTTTAGCCATTCCCTCGTCAATGGACATTTAGGTTATTTTCATTTTTTCATTGTTACGAATAACATGCAACAAACCTGTCTAACTGGAGCCACATGAGTCTTTTTCTGCAGTGAACACCAAGAAGTATAACTCCTGGGTTATGGGATATGCACATTTCGAATTTTAATGGATCCCATGAAACTGCCCTTTAAAGTGCTGTGCCAATATATATCAATTTACAGCTGTGACTAAGAGTCCCATTTGTCTATTCACCTGCCAATATTGATATTATCACACTTTAATTGCCACCCTGATGGGCAAGAAATGGCATCTGTTTTCATTTTACTTTGCATTTCCCTGATCGCTTGTAGAGTTGAGCCTCTTTCTACTCTTTGTTGACTGTTCAGGTTCCTCTGTGAATGGTCTGTTCTAGCCTTTAGCCATTTTTCTTCTGGGTTGTTTGTTTTTTTCTTACTGTTTTGTGGGAGTCTGTCTTCTTTCTTTTCCTCCTTGGACTCTCGGGCAAAGAAAGGGTGCAGCGGTATTGGTGCCTCCTTGAAGTTCTAGTCCAATGTAATGAACTAGAGTTACATTCACTTCCCAGAATTTCTTTCCCCAAACTGTTGAGACGTAAGCCACAAACAAAGAGAGAAAAGGAAATGTCTGGTGTAAACACCAACCGTTGACTCTCGATGCCTTTGCATATCACCTCTTTCCTGGACATCCTAAACAAACCAGATAAGAGCTCTTATTTAAATCAGTCTGTCCCTTATTTTCAAAGAACATTTTTTAGGATCTCAAGGAATTGCCGAAGAGAGGAAGAGCTGTTAGGGGTGTGATTTCTACTGAGCTTTTCTATATGTTGCGTTTTCGTTAGGCAATGAGACAGTCTCAAAGAAATCTGCTGAGGGCAACAATGTGCTGAGGTCCAACAACTTTGAAAGTTCTGTTTTTGCCCCTGGTCCCCTCAGTTTAGAGTGAGAATATCTGTAGAGAAAAGAAATGAGATGTTAGGTGAATAAATACAACATTCACAGGGCTAGCATGTAGAGCTTAGTAGGTAAGGCTCTGAAAATAACTTCATTAACAAACATAAATTAATCTTTGATCACCCTAAAAAGGAGAAGCTAACATGTTTCCTTTTCCCCACCAAGAATTTTTCCTGTGTCCTTTGTGGAATTGACTGAAAGAAAAAAAAATCTGTCCATAATTTCAGAACCACTATGGCTTCCCTTTTGGCAAATGCTTTGTTTTGTGTAGCTGCAGCTAGCATTTCAGCCAGCTTGGACAAGAAAAAGGGAGTGAGAGGACAGAAGAATAGAACATAACTTGAAGAAAATCACAGAGGAAAGAAAGAAAAGACACATGAAAAGAAGAGAATACATATATACTTAAAAAAAAAGAAAAGAAAAAGAAAAATAGTTAAAGGAAACGTTCTTCTGTCATTTCCCATATCTGGTCAGTCATCAAGTTCTTTGTTTTCCTTTAAATTATCACTTTCTTTTAGACCATAGCAGGTAACCTGGTTAAGAAAAAAAATCAGATCATGCTCTCTTTGTTTTGTGCTTGGATAATTCCAATAGCTATATGACTAGAATCCATGCCAACTAAATCTCCATCAACTACTGTCAATATTTTGCTTTTTGCTTTGCTCACAAACCTTCCAGTGTTCCCTAGTTCCAGCTTTATCATATTAAATTTAACCTTTTCAGCCTGGCTCTTCGAACCCTTTAATATATCACCTCACCCTACATAGCCCTAATCTGACTGTCTCATCAACATTCCCTTCATTCTGCCTTCTGTATTCCTTCCATTTAGAATGCTCTTCCAGCCTTGCTTTTCCTCTCTGAATTCTACCTATTCTTGAAGGTCTAGTCAAGTTTCTCCTTCTCTGTGAAATTTTCTGTCTACTCCACCTTTATCTTCTTCTCTCATGACTATTTCAGTGTCCAAAGTATGTAATGTACAATTTTGGATGGCAATAACTGTGAAATTGGAGGAGTATAGCAAGCCCTTGGATTTGCATTTGTTTTGCATTGTCTCTAGCACTTAGACACTAGACAAGCTACTCACCTTCTATGAAGCTCCACTTTCTTGTCCATGAAAGGGAGATAATACTGTTTTACCGTAGAGGATCAGTGGAAGGATAGAATAGATGAAAGGATAGGTATGTGGTACTTAACACCATGCCTGGGCCCTACAAACCTATACCAGGTATGCCAGTAATTTCCTTCCTGTCGTCATATCCCTTTCTGAAAGAACCTACTTCTATCACAGCCCCAGAAGAGATACCTAGCTTTTTGGATACAGGGAACAGAATACCTGATTAAAAGTGATTAAATTAATACTTATTTAAAATATATATATTAAAATGAACTCTAGATGTTAGCAGTTCCAGCATTAGTTCTGAGGCTCAGTGATATCAGGGCTCTGAATTAGCACCTCTGGAATTCTTTGGTTTGTTCCATAAGGCATGACTTATCCTCAGAGTCAAGAGTATGGAAGAAAGGAAGGGATTCTCTTTTATCTCTCTTTTATTTGAGAGGAAAATCTTTTCTAATAGGCTTCTTTTTATATCTCACTGGACAGAACTATGTGATGTATCCACTTCCAGCTCAAAAGGAGTCTGGATAAATACATATCTGGCAAAAGGGAAATGCAATTTTATATATATATATATCTATATATGTAATAATATATATATTTAAGATTTTATTTATTTACTTGAGAGAGAGAATACACAAGCAGGGGCAGAGGGACAGGAAGAGGGAGAAGTAGACTCCACTGCTGAGCAGGGAGCCCGACGTGGGGTTCTATCCCAGGACCCTGGGATCATGACCTGAGCCGAAGGCAGCCGCCTTTCTTGCTTTTCTCTCTTTCAAATTTTCCATGCAGGACACCACCCAGGTGTCCCAGGGGAATGCATTTATAATAACTAACCTGGACTAGTCATGATTCATCCTCTGGGCTTAGGCACATTTCTGCCTGAAAGTAGTAGTGGGTTCTATTATCAAAGAAGAGGGGATAGTTATAATGTAGGTGTCAACCATGTCTGCCTTGGGCAACTCAAGATGCCACATGACCTCTTTTTTTCTGGCCACAACTGATTGGGAATGAACAGTGAGCTAAACTGAATTAATCAGATTCTCTCCCCTTATAATTTGAATTAAGAGCTCAAGAATCAGTAATTCCTGATTCTAGGGCCTTGATGCCTTACTTTCTATGGTATACCTTGTATCTTTCCAATAAAGTCGTCTTCTAGTAGATTTCTGTTTCCTGAAATCAGATGAATCCTGATTAAGCCACAGACTCATTTAAAGGGTCTCAATTAATAATCACTAAAATAATAACTATTATAATATTTACCACCCTCTTTTGTTTTTTAATGGTTTCACGCATATTAGTCTCTTCTTGCATATAACCTGTAAATTCCTTAAGGCAGAAATGAACTGTGTACTTTATTTCCCGTAGTTTTTAAGCTACTATTAACTACAAAGTATGATGAGTTCCCTTAATACCTGTTGAATGCTTGTTTGGTTGGTTGCTATTCTTTTTAGTTAATATTTTTAACTGTTCCGGAAGTAGATAAGAAGAGAAATATCATGATATATTATTCCTCAGATTAGTTAAATGCAGCTCCAAATTGCTGGTTTGATAAATTTAAGATCTTTTAAAATATAGCAAATTGACAGAAGAATACAGAGATGTACTTCAATATAAAAACAGTAGTTGTGTTATCTTTGAGAGGTAATACTTTGACTCCATTTTCATCATACTAATCTCTTTCAAATTTTCCATGCAGGACATGAATTACTTTCAGAATCTGAAAAGAAATAAGTTATTTTCAAATGAGGCAATCGGGAAAAAACATATTTGGCCATTTAGTACATATTTCTTACTTTCCTTCTTTTGTCTAACAGTATGCTACAAATAAACTTTACAGTTAGAAATACCAACTTTGGCCTTCATTGTATAGTATAAAATTTGGATTTTAATCTCCTTTTAACTTAGAATAATATTAATCTCATAGGAAAGTTTAACAGTTTAAAACTCACATGATACCAAATTATAAATTTTCCCTTAAAGAACTTAAAATAAAATCCCTATTTTTTTCTTCTTTTCCTATTTAATTTAAAACATGATTTTAAATGAACAAAAGACTGCTTGGCTATGTTTTTAGTCTAAAATCATTTGGGTTTTCTTACATCTCGGCTCATTGTTTAAAAGGAATGCTACTTTGTTAACAGATCATTCAAATGTTTAATGGGCATTTGTGCAAAGTCTGACAAGTAAAACCAAAATTCTCCCAGAATCCAGTACCACAAAAGCTTTTGTTTAAAGCCACAAATTAGACAAATCTGTTTTTTTCCTAACATTCTGAACATTTTATATCAAACAGCTCCAGTTTAAGTAAATATTCATGTCTTTAAAAAACAAAATTAATATTAGAATTCTTTTTGTTTGTGAAAAAAGCTAAATTCAACACATTCCAGATGTTGCAACTGGACCGGAGATGTATCCAAAATAACAATAAGGGAAATACATTTTTTTGTTTTGATTCCAAGCGAAACAATTGCCACTTAAGAATTCACGTTAAGGCCACAAAAAATTGTACTCTTGTACCCAGTAAATAAACACTATTGTTTTAGCAAAGTGCTTTAGGACATGATGTTATGTAAGTACCACACCTTCCTATCACAGGATTGGCAGCCTATACACAGATTTCTCATCTTTAAAAATCCACTGCTGTTGATATTAGGGTTACCAGTGTCGAATATTCACCCATGCAACATTCAGATGTGCAAAGAAAAAGGTAGCTTCCTTAAGTTTAACTTTCTTCAACAGGCCCCCATGGGGTTACAGGCTGTGGCGGGTAGAGGAAGGTGTGAATGAGGGGGTGGCAAACTCTAATCTGGCCTGCCAATATGTAAATTTCTTCAGGTGTTAATGGACCCCTTTGGGGTGAATTCATTGGATTGGTGTGTTAGGATCAGACTAAAGCTTCTCTCCAGTTTCAATCAAAAATGGCAGTTGGTAGATGGAGATTTTGTAAGACCTCCTGTTGGAAGGGAAGGGCCTCTGACCCATGCAGGGCCCTCCTGAGTGGTACCTGTAGTGTGGCCAGCCAGGTGTTCTCTACTCTGGGGGTCTCCAGAGGTCACTCTGTTTGGGTCCTCAGGCAGGGTTGACTCCCTGGTTACCTAGCCCCATGTGAGTCCCCACTGGCCTGAGATCCCGGGGCTCAAGATTCATGCAGTGGCTAGTCTGGGCAGCACCCCCCCAACACAGCTCTGTGAGCCCCACCAGAGTCCACACTACAAAGCACACAGCAAGGGGAGAGGGGGCAAGCTGGCTCAGGGAGGGCTCAGGGCTGACCCCCTACCTCCTGCCCAGCCCAGTTCTGTCACCACTATGCCACATGCCCACCAGTCCACCTGTGAGTCTGCTCCTTTCAGAACCCCTCCGTTTTTGGCTTTGCCTCCCTTCATCTGACACATCCTGGCCCTCTGGGGCTTTGACCTGGAGTTGGAATGTGAGGACATACCGCTCTCATAGCTTGTGTTCTCCCCTTTGCAAAAAAGGCTGCCTTTTCTTTATCTTGCCAACTTCCTCCTCCTTCTTGCAGAATTTCTGCCTCCCTTTTCTGGGGGTGTGATGGAAATGGGAAAAAGCCAGATCACCCAAAAAGGGAACATAAAAATCTGAAGGAATTGTTTAAATATTTCAACTGTGTATCAGGGTTAGGTTTGTCTGGAGTACTGCCTCAAAACAATAGTGGCATAAATAAGATTGAAGATGATTTGTTCTCATATAAAGTCTGGAGGTGGGCAATCCAGGGCAGATATGGCCCCAGGAAGTAACCCGTGACTCAGGGCTGCTTGGGTCTGGTAAGTCTACCATGTGTGACATTTAGTCTCAAGGTCAACTTATGGCTCAAGGCAGAGGCTCCAATTCCATCCATCATGTCTGCATTCTCACCAGAAAAAAGGACAAAAAGAAGAGCAACAGGTAAATGTCAGCTGGCTTTTAAGGAAGCTTCTAGAAGGGGCATCTGGGTGGCGCAGTCAGTTAAGCATCCAACTCTTGGTTTTGGCTCAGGTTGTGATCTCAGGGTCGTGAGAACAAGCCCTGTGTCAGGCTGCACTCAGTGCAGAGTTTGCTTGAGATTCTCCCTCTGTCCCTGATCCCCCCTCTAAAATAAATAAATAAATCTTAAAAAAGAAAAAAAAAGGAAGTTGCCAGAGGACACTTATCTCAGTTGGTCATATGGTCACATTTAGCTATAAGAAATGCTGTGAACAGAGGTTGCATAATGGGCAAACATGTGCCCACCTAAAATGAGGATTCCTTCACTATGGAAGGAGGGGAACATGGTTATTGGGGGACAGCTAAAAGTCTCTGACTTGAAAAGTTTTCATCATTCCATCCTGAAACAAGTTGCAGGAATACATTCTTGAATTTCCAAATTTATGGTGATGTAGAAAGAGCATTTGACTAAAAGTGAAAACAAGCAAGCAAAAAAACCCTTACTTTCTAGTTCTAGCTTTTCTACTAGCTTATTGTGTGGCTTTGAGGAAGTCAATGCTTCTCTGATTTTGGTTTCCTTTTCTATAAAGTAAGGTGCACTAGATGCTTCAGAAGATTCCTTGAAGCTCTGATTATACCTGTGTCTACAAATCCAACCTTAATTTTAAAGACCTATGTTTTATAATTCCTACTTTCACTTTATAGAAATATCAGAACTTATCATGGCAGGCAACAATGGGTTGAAGAATCAAGATTCTTCAATTGTATGCACATCATAAAACTGTGTTAATGTAGTTACCCAATATCCCCCATACTTTTTATCCTAAACACTTGACTATAACTGTCTTTGATCTGATTTTTAAATTTAAATCTTACTGATCTCTTGGCAGATATAGAACATTTTTTTTTTTTTTGACAGAGAGAGACACAGTGAGAGAGGGAACACAAGCAAGGGGAGTGGGAGAGGGAGAAGCAGGCTTCCCGCAGAGCAGGGAGCCCGATGCGGGGCTCGATTCCAGGACTCTGGGATCATGACCTGAGCCAAAGGCAGACGCTTAATGACTGAGCCACCCAGGCACCCCGGCAGATATAGAACATATTAACCTAAGTGGTCATAACAAGATGGATATATGTATTGATAATTACAGAACGTATTATCTATTAGTATTGGTTCAAAAATATATTATGAATAGTATTCATGTGAGTGAATATATTACATGTAACAGAGTTATATATAATATATAATATAAATTTTATGTGTATATTCTATGGCATATGAATATATATTCCTTATGATATGAATGTATTATCGATGTTAAGTTTATAATAAATACATTACTAAAGAAAAGATGGAGGTATTAATTACATATTCTTAGTCTTTGAGATTGAGGTCATGTAGCTTAACTAGACTCCCCTAGAAAAAGACTGCATATCATCAGGGAGAAAATAATTGGCTAGTTAAACTATATTTTTTACCTGAATGTCACTTTTAAATGTTCTTATGAATTAGACCTAAAAACAAAGCTTGGGCATAGCTTGAAAATTTTAAAAGACTGAATGTGTCCTGTGGCATGGGCAGTTACTCTCACTGCCTAAGTGCCCCCTTCATATTAAGTGTATATGGGGTTGCTTATTGATTCCATATCTGTTTTATCTTCAAGTTCTCTATGGGGAGTATTTCCTATCTTAGGTGGTTTTTCTGAGAATATAAATTCCAAAATCTGTTTTTCTTCTTCTTCTTTTTTTTTTTTTTTAAGATTTTATTTATTTTTTAGAGAGCGAGCCAGAGAGAAACAGCATGAGAGGGGAGAGGGTCAGAGGAAGAAGCAGGCTCCCCGCTGAGCCGGGAGCCCGAGGTGGGACTCGATCCCAGGACCCTAGGATCATGACCTGAGCTGAAGGCAGACGCTTAACCATCTGAGCCACCCAGGCGCCCTTTCTTCTTCTTAGTGTGTATTTTTGGTGAGGCTGGAGAAGTGATAGAGAAGATAACAGGAATGAAACCTCAGTTTGTGTTTGCAACATCTCTGGAAATCATGCTTAGCTACCAATGTTCAGAACCTTCTGGAACTTCTCAACTCAAAATTAAATGGCCACTTTTGTCTCGTCTCTATTTCTGGGACTTCTTTTATCCCTTGAGCAATAGATAGAAGATCTAAGGACAGGAGCCCCTAAGCTATAACCTCCTTTGAAGACCAGCAGATGACCGAGAGATAGACATCTTGAAAAGCTCTGTCTTTGCTGTCTTCAACACAACCATCAATGTGTCTGTTGGAAGCCACCAGAATTTGGAAGGGGAATGATGGTACTATAAGAATCATATGGGGACATATTGCCGCTAACTCTGTTACATCGAATAGATGGAACTTTAAAATTTAAATATGTGTGAATATTTTTGTTTGAGACTGAGATACAAATTCCTTTTTTCTTTTTCCATGATTTCCTGCATCTTACTTAATTCAAAGAATATTGGTCATATGTGCCTTGACAGTAATTATATTTGTCTTTGCCTTTTCCTTTAAACCTTTGTTTACTATTGGCTTTCAGCACACAGACTATTTGAATATATAGGTTTTTATTTGTCCACCCCCTTTTGAAAGTGTGCTACTGTTTTTACAACTAATTGTTATACTACTTGTAACTGGAAGACTCTACTAAGTAAGACACGGAAAATTATTTTGAAACACACTTTTTTTATTCAGGGAAGAATCACTTAAAATGGTCTTCCTTATTATCTAACTAGAGACACCCACTTCTCTGAGGAAAGAGTACAACAGAAATTTTCTATGCCTTGTTAATATCAGGCCCTTCACATGGGCTATATTCGTGCATGTTAGGAAGTCAAATAGTGAGGAGTAAAATTGAGAATATTTAAGTGTTGTCAGGTTCAATTAGTATTTTATTTTTTAATTTTTTAAAATCTTTTTATTATGTTAGTCACCATACAGTACTTCATTAGTTTTTGATGGAGTGTTCCATGATTCATTATTTGTGTATAACACCCAGTGCTCATTGCAATACGTGCCTTCCTTAACACCCATCTATTAGTATTTTAGAAATTTATCTCTGTATGAAGAAAACTAGGCTTGAACCAAGAACAGAATTAAAAATACAAGGATGATGAAAAATCAGGTCAGATTAATACCAACTGGTGTCTCTGAGATATAACAGAAAACAAACATGTAGTTATTTCAGTAATTTTGATCAGAATAATATGACTTATATTATACCCACTGGGTGAAAACCAACTGGTATTAGGGTATTCACCAAGGAAGGATTGCAGAGGCATCAAACAAGGAAGCTTGGAACACCAACCACTCCCAAGAGTATAATCATGTAGTGAATATAAATGCTTAATTTGGGCTCAGAAGTCAGTGGCATTGTGGGAATCACACAGACCACACTGAAATAGTGGGCAAAACTTCAAAAAAGATGGATTGTGGCAGATGTTGTAGACTGGCTGACCCAAACTCAACCGCCAATATTTTTTTCCCTTATCTGTCTCAACTACAGAGGCTGTAAAAGCTGAAAATTTTCTTTTCCAGTCTCTGTTATAGCTAGGGGACCAAATGACACACTTCAGGTTAATGAGATACAGGCAGAAGTCCATAAGGGGGAGCCCCTAGTATGTCACTTCCTGAATAAAAAGGCCAAGCCTCCTGAAGAGAAAGCCCCTTGCCCATTGTCCCTTGCTCTTTTCTTTTGGACATGGTCATGTAGCTTGGAGGGGCAGCAACCTTCGGAGAACGATGAACTGACAAACATGGACCTGAAAGTCATTACATTAAATATGGAGGAGTAGAAAAAGAGAAAGAGCCTGGATCTTCTGATAACATCACTGGGCTTCGGTACCAGCTTTGCTTAGCTTAGAACATCATGCTACATGAAAAAGAACATACTCCCTTAAATACCTACTTATTTAAGTGATTTTGGGGGTTTTCTGTTATTTGCAGGTGAATATAATCTAAACTGATACAGTGATCAAAGAAAGGGTTTTAGATTTAGAATAAATATATAAACACAAGCATGTATGTTTGAGAGAACTTCTTGAATGCTGTCAACTTATTACTTCTGTTGACATGAGTTAGTTGATCATATGGTTTTATATCTAAGATATGGCACTTATCTTATAACTAGTCAACATCATATGGAGGAAATTATGAACGGGGGGGGAAATGATGGCTCAAACTTTGGAGTTTTCCATGACCCGGCCTGGGATCGGAGCTAGCTATGTAGCCCATTGCTGAGATGGCTTTCTGGCCCTTGACATTGCCTCTGAGTGGGGAGTAGAATAGCCAGTCAACAGAATGCTGTACCCACTGCTGAAGAGGAGGGAAGCCAATTTGCATAAGGACAAAGGGCCTTCTCAGAGGGAAGGGTCTGAGAACCTAATCCCTGCTTTCTGAGATGCAAAGTTAGGGCAAGATGGGATAGAATGAGATGGCTCTGACCAGGAGATGGGGTCCCAATATGAAACGACCCAAATGATCTCAAAGAAGAATTCACTGAGGGGAAGAGAAAGTATGGCTTGGTGACAGGTCCCACACAAAGTTCTGGCACTGTAGTTGACTTACTGTTCACTCAAATTCAAGGCTCCTCACTATCATGCCCCTCCCCATGAGAGGATTATACATCCCCACCTTATGAACTTTGGCATGGCTGAGTGATTTTCTTTGGTCAATGAAATGTAGGAGGAAGTAATGTGTGTCACATATAGGCAAGGGCAGTGTGTGGTTTACACTGCTCTCTTTGCTCCAACTGGCAATATTCCCGATGATGGCTGCTCTGTCCTTGGGGATCCTGGGGTGAAGATGACACAGAACAGAGCCACAGCAGACGTACATGGGCACATAGCTATGTAAGAAATAAGCCCTTGTTATTATAAGCCAATTCAAGTTTGGAGTCCTTTGTTTCTTGAACATAACCTAGCTATTCTGACTCCTCAACTGGGACTAACTGAGGGCATTTAATGATTCTGAGCTCAAAATAAGACACATTGTGGTTACATGCTTTGGGGTACCTCATTTCCAAAACTGGGTCCCACAGAGGGTTAAGGTTGTGCCAGGCATCATTAGGATTTGGTGGGAGGAAATTGATACTAGTGAATTTCTTTCTTTTTAAATATCTAAGAAAAATATCAAACCTGTAGTCTCATGGGATAATTTATCATCAAGAAATGATGTGGCATTCCTGAGAACACTGTTCTTGAGGGATAATATTGAGAATAATCAATTGATACTCTTCTTACCTTCTTCTTTCCACTCCAAAGTTGGGTTTTAAAATCAAATTTCTTTACTTGGGTCTTTTGTCTCTTCCCCTAACCTAGGCAGCCAGACATGAATTACTATCTCTTCTGGGTGGACAGAGACACTGAAGACAAGAAAATAAAGGTGGCATGTTTGAGTCTTGAATTCAAAATATGCTGGTGAAAAGTAGACAATTGTAGAGGTAGTGAAAGGCAGACTAGATAAATGGAATGGGGAGAAATATATTGGGAAGGATTGGGAGGAACCATTTGAAAGGGGTGCAGCTTACAAGCAAGACCATAAGCCCCCACCAGAATCAGCACATGTTTCCGGTTCCAGGAGGTCCTCCAGGAGCCAAGCACAGGCTCATCTGTGCCTACTCTTGTGGTCCAGAGAGGACTAACTGATAGACAGTTGCCAGCACAGTGCTTGCCAATCATCTAGCAGACTGATGGCCATCTGTGCTCTGAGATTTTGTTCAGGCCCTCCCTCTGACTCATCACAAGTAGATAACAGCTCAGATGCTCAGGAACCCCCTGGATTGCAGAGTGGGGTATGGACACCTAGTAGAAGGTAGGGTGATGATGGCGGCTTGAAGCAAAAGTTCCTGCCTCGACCAGGATGGGACCCAAAAAGACCAGTTGGAAATCTCCCAGCATACCTTTACTCCCCAGAAATACTTTGTGCTGATGCACAGATGAGAATATTTAATCTGCACTTCGCTGCAAGGGCAGAATTTACCCAAGTCTGTGTTATGTATTTTATCTTGAAAATTATTTTTTGTCTCAAAATCTTAATTTGACCCAAGAGAACTGAAAACATATTTTCACATAAAAGCTGGTACATGAATGTTCATAGCAGTATTATTCATAATAGCCAAAGGTGGAAACAACACAAATGTCCATCACCTTATGAATGGTGAACAAATTGTGGCATATTCTCCATACAATGGAATATGATTGAACCATAAAAAGGAATGAAGTACTGATTCATGCTACATATAGCATGGATGAACCTTGAACACATGGTAAGTGAACAAACTAGACATAAAAGACCACATCTTGTTTAAATTCAATTTATAAGAAATGTCCAGAAAAGGCAAACCCATAGAGACAAAGTAGATTAGTGAGTGCCAAGAGCTGGGAGATTGACGGAAGTGGGGAGTGGCTTGTAATGGGGACAGGGTTTCTTTCTGGGGTGATGAAAATATCCTGAAATTAGTGGTGATGACTGCATGACTTGTGAATATACTAAAAACCACTTTAAGAGACCGTGATATATCTTGATAAAAATTAATTTGTAATATTTAGTTTTGATTGCATGTAAAAATATTTGTACTATACAAATGTGTTTTCTGTGGATCTGAAATTGAAAAAAGACAGTTTTAAACAAAAAGCAGTCTTGATAGCTTGCAAACTGTGTCAGTCTTAAACAAGCGAAAAGTAATATGCTTCAAAGTGAAAATGAAAAATTGCAGACTTTGTTTTCTACAAAAAGAAGAAAGTGAGCTATTCAGGATGAAATAATTGAATTTTGGAGAGGCCTGCTTCAGTAGTCCCCAAATATAGCAAAGCACACTGATTATATTGTTCTTCATTTTCTGGAAAATGTGAATTTTTTCAGATTATAATGTATTAAAGAGAAAATTTAGGAATAGACTATATGTTGCCTTTGATCAGCAACATCGTTTCTGATATTAAGCAGGCTGACAACTTTTAAAAAGTCATGTAAGGGGCGCCTGGGTGGCTCAGTTGGTTAAGCGACTGCCTTCGGCTCAGGTCATGATCCTGGAGTCCCGGGATCGAGTCCCGCATCAGGCTCCCTGCTCGGCAGGGAGTCTGCTTCGTCCTCTGACCCTATCCCCTCTCATGTGTTCTCTCTCTCTCAAATAAATAAATAAAATCTTAAAAAAAAAAAAAGTCATGTAAGAAAATTTGGATGAAACAAAAATGACTTTGAAAAGTAAAAGAAATGATCTTGATTTGTTTATTCTTAACATAAAAATGACTTATTTTTGGTTTTATTCTAAGAATAATAAGACATGCAAATCAGATTTTGATCGTTGGCTCAATTAATTGATCTGTGTGAT
Organism: Neomonachus schauinslandi; assembly: GCF_002201575.2. NCBI lineage: Eukaryota > Metazoa > Chordata > Mammalia > Carnivora > Phocidae > Neomonachus > Neomonachus schauinslandi. Next base: position 129,754,280 of record NC_058403.1, read on the forward strand.
CTGTTTCTTCTGTCTTTACTAATACAATCTAAGGATGCATTAAATCTCATGAGCTCTAATTACTATCTGGTCAGTAAATATGACTTTCAAAAGTGTTCTGCAGTTAAGCAAGTTTGGGCCATGCTGCAGTGGCATCCTTCTCTGCCCACCTTCACACCAGAAAGCTATATTTAGAAATAGATTATGCTACAGGAATGAACAACTCCCCAAATCTCCATTGCTTACTTTTAAAAAAGTCTATTTTTAGCTCACATTCCATATCTTGGGTGAGTCAGCAAGAGCCTCAGCTGGCAGTCAGCATGGCAGGGGTTCAGTCTCCATATCCGCAATTTCCTTGGAGGGCACTGCAGTGTCTTGCATGGGCAATTAAATGCACTGCGTAGAAGAACACATGTCTCTTCCACTCACGTTTCATTGGCCAAAGCAAACTACATGACCACACCCAATTTCCAAGGGGGCAGAGACCTACAATCCTACCTTGTACCTGGAAGGAAGAGAACCCAACTACTGATGCAGCCCTAATGTCTACCCTTTAGTCCATGCACTGCCCTATAGAAGTATAATACAAGCCCCAAATGTAATTTCCAATTTACTAGTAGCAACGTTAAAAAAAAAAAAAGCAAAAAAGAAGCAGGTAAAATTAATTTTAATCATGTATTTTATTTTAACCAATGTATCTAAATATTATTTCAACGTGTAATCATAAGAAATTATTGAGGAGTTTTATTCTTTTTTTTGAGCTAAGTCTTTCAGTTTAGGTGTGCATTTTACACTTGCAGCGTATCTTGACTTATACTAGCCATATTTCAAGTGCTCAGTAGCCACACGTGGCCAGTGGCACTGATACTGACAGCACAGCTCTAGTGTTTATGGCTTGGGAACATACACTACCTACATACAGCCCTAAACACTACCATAAGCTTGAAACTGCCTTGAAGAGCTTTGTTTTAATACAAAAATTAATATTTATATTTTAATATAAAAATAATGTTTTATAGATTATTATTGCATGAAAATTGCTCAGGGAAAGTAAACTGTGTTAACCCTATGGCTCTGCTTCTTGCCAGCCTACTATCTTGAACCCCAGAAGGACTGGACCAGCACCTGGAGATTTCTGCTCCAGTTCCAGGGGATACTGATTAGTTGGAGGGCTGTACAGAAGTCCTGGGGCCTTACTGAGCCTCAATTTCCTCATCTGTAAGATGGCATGCTTAGATGAGATAATCTTGAAAGAGCCTTTTAAAAAATCTCAAATTCCGGGTGCCTGGGTGGCTCAGTCGTTGAGCGTCTGCCTTTGGCTCAGATCATGGTCCCAGGGTCCTGGGATCGAGCCCTGCATCGGGCTCCCTGCTTGGCGGGAAGCCTGCTTCGCTCCCTCTCCCACTCCCCCTGCTTGTATTCCCTCTCTCGCTGTGTCTCTCTCTGTCAAATAAATAAATAAAATCTTTAAAAAAAATAAATAAATAAAAAATCTCAAATTCCAAGATTCTTGTTAGGATGACATGGGCTATCATGACAAGAGCTGGACTTTTTTTTTCCCCAATAAAAATGGACCTTTTGGGGGCGCCTGGGTGGCTCAGTTGGTTAAGCGACTGCCTTCGGCTCAGGTCATGATCCTGGAGTCCCTGGATCGAGTCCCGCATTGGGCTCCCTGCTCAGCGGGGAGTCTCCTTCTCCCTCTGACCCTCCCCCCTCTCATGTGCTGTCTCTCTCATTCTCTCTGTCTCAAATAAATAAATTTAAAAAAAAAATGGACCTTTTGTAAGGTAGGCTATAAAGTAACATGTTTGGGGCCACTTTTTCCAAGAAGAAGAATGGCTAGCCACCTAAACTCCATCATTACTGAACAGCCATTGGCAAAAGGGGGCCCTGCAGTCCCCCAAGTTGAGTGACACAAGGAACTTGTGAGAACTTAGAAAGACCTGCCTTAGGTTTAGGTTTAGGTTTAGTTGGCAGTGGGTGCCTGTAAAGGAGGTCTGATGAATTCTCTCTTCTGGCACTGCCACTGGAATCCCACTGGGCATTTCACCTCAAGGCAGTGAAAAAGTCTGTAAGAGTAACAATCCACAGGGTGTTTCCGAGGCCAGAGTAATTATTTGAACAGTGAAGGGGAAGGAGAATGAAAACTTCCTTCTTTCACTCCATGGGCAGTGAACGAGTCTGGCTGAGGATGGAGCTAATGCCTGAGGATAGGACCTCACTCCTACACCTCCAAGGGGCTGTTCACTGTGGTGGTCTTGCTTACACTTTGGAGGGATTTCAGCACTGGGAGAAACCAGCTTGAAAGGGCCTCAGGCACAGGCTCTGCCCAGTCCTGAGTTGCCCTGCCACCTGTGGTGCTCTTTAGACAAGGACACGTCAGCTCCTTGCCTTTTCTCCTGTAGATTAATAGAGCAGCAGCAATGGAAACAGAAGGGTCTTCCTGTGGGCTGCTCTGAATTCACTCACAGGCAAATTTCAGTTCCTCTAGTTATTCTAAATCTCTTCTCAGAAAAGACACCAGGATTAATTAGCAGAGTTCATTTACTGTCACTTGTGCACTTGGGAATAAAGAATTTAGAACCAGGTCACTAGGTGAGTATAATTCATTATGATATTTCAGGGCAAAAGGGATTACTTGGCAACATTAGTAATGGTATTTTATCATATATAAATTGAAGATGTACAGTATTTTCTAGTCCCCTTCTTCAAATCCACATAAAAAGTGTACATTGAGTTTTTTTTTTTTAAGATTTTTTATTTATTTGATAGAGAGACAGCGAGAGAGGGAACACAAGCAGGGGGAGTGGGAGAGGGAGAAGCAGGCTTCCCGCGGAGCAAGGAGCCCGATGTGGGGCTCTATCCCAGGACCCTGGGATCATGACCTGAGCCAAAGGCAGACGCTTAACGACTGAGCCACCCAGGCGCCCCTGTACATTGAGTGTTTTTATGAGAATCTCTGATTTAAACTGTTGACCTCCCTTTAACTCAAGGAAGTGAGAAATTGGGGACTGAAAAATATTTGGACTCCAATATCTGGGCTAACACATTGATTTTTGAAGCTTGATGCAGAAACTCTAAACTTCGACATTTTTCTTACCCTTTTGGGCATGAATTCATACCCTGGTTGAGTTCCCCCTTAAGAAATGGCCCTCATGTTTTTTTAAAAAAAATATGATTAAAAAGGACAAAAGTGTGCAGTTCAGCTTTCCTTCCAACTGAAACATCTTATCAGTAAATTCCTGCATTCCTGGATCAATTTCTGGCGAGCAAGACAGAATGAAATATGTAATGTGAGTTCAGGTGAGGTGAAGTGAGGCTGTTTACTTGAAAAAAACACCTGTGTTTTTGTTCTGTTACAGCTGGGTGTTTCGTTCTGGCTCTGTGTGCCACACAGACTATCGAGTGGGCTGGTGCTGGGTTAAGCATTTAATGCATGTTGACTCGTTCTCATTCTTCCTCTAGCATTCTTAGATAACCTTACGTGGGAGATATGTCAGGACCTCCTTAAATAAAAGACAAGCTGAAGTCATTGAGGGTTACTTCAGGTCTTCTGCTGGCCCATCTTCAGACCTGGGCCCAAAGGCCTGGCCTCTGTTGGTTAGAGACCATCGTGGGTCTCCTGAGCCCCACCTGCCTTTCCTGTCTGTCCCATCCCTGGTGTAAGCCATGCCCCATCTCGCCCACCTGTGGCTGCCTGGAACATATTGTGCACTTTCTCACACCCACACTGTCACTCTTGATGTTCTCTGTGATTGAAAGTATCTTGTACTCTCTCTTCTTTTTACTGGTTTCTTAGCTCCCAACCTGAATTTCTCTCCCCTTGTGATTCCTTCTGAAATCCCTGCCCCCACCCTACCACCCTTCAAAACCACCTCCCTTGTGCTTTCAAAGTACATTGATTGTTTCTCTCTCTCTACCACAGCACTTACCACATGGTTCTGACAGGGTTCAGGACAGCTCCCCCCAAAATACAGTATCTTGTGTACTGAATATCTTAAACTGAAGGAATATGAGAAATGGCAAGTACAAGAAGAACTCTTTGACCTTTTCCTGAAACAGATCATAAGACCCTCATGTGAGAGGTGCCTGCTCTATACCTGGAAGAAAGGAGCATCCTTATCTCTAAGACAGAGGGATGCCCAGAAGAAACTGAACAAACATGTCTTACTAAGTTCCCCCCAGTTTACTACACTTAGCTCACAATCTTGTCCTATCACATTTTCCCACAACCTTCCACTCCTCACCCAACCTAGCTTAAAAGCCCTCAGGTTTAACCACTTCTTCATTTCCTCATTTCCTTAAGAAGGCTCCTGTATAATGTAAAACTTAAATAAAATTGTATGCTTTTCTGTGTGTATGTTAATCTGTCTTTTTTGTTACAGAGACCCAGTTGAGAACCTGAAAGAGTAGAAGGAAAAAAATACTTTTCTTCCCCTGCAGTTTCATAGTGTCATGTGGTCTTAAGTGTTTCTTAGGCTTTCTGGACCTCAGTTTTATCATCTGTAATATGTGAGCAAAACCAGTGCCTCCATCATAGGGTTCTTGTAAAGATAGGACATTTACAGAGCCCTAGCACAGTGCCTGGCACATAATAAGAACTCAGTTAATGGCACCTACTATCATTATTATTATAATTATCATCATAGTTATTAATGGCATGGAACAATGTGGAATAGTGGCAAAATACCACTTGATCTAAGGTTTAATGGGGGGGGGGATCCAAAGCTACAGTATCTCCTTTGCTCTACTCCATTCCTTTTTTTTTTTCTTTAAAGTAGGCTCCACACTCAGCGTGGAGCTCAACACGGGGCTTGAACCCATGGCCCTGAGATCAAGGCCTGAGCTGAGACCAAGAGTTGAACACCTAACCAACTGAGTCACCCAGGTGTGTCCCTCTACTCCATTCCTTTTTAAAAACTTGTTAATATGAAAAATTTCTAACATACACAAAAGTAGAAGGCATAGTATAACAAACCCCATTATCCAGCTTCAGCAATTATCAAAATTTATTTCATCAATACCTCCCCCCTCTTACTGGTTATTATTTTTCTGCAGCTTTAATGAAATAAAATTTATATGCATATAAATTCACACTCTGTACAATTTAATGACTTTTAGCAAATGTATAAAGCTGTGCATCCGTGACCACAATCCAGTTTTAGAATCTATTCCTTTTTTATTTAAAGAGAGCAAAAGCCACTCTTTCCTTTATATCATGAACACATTTTACTCCCCTTTTAATAAGGATTATAATGATAAGAGATAATCCTTATCTATCTATTATCTATTTTTCTATTTCTGATACCTCTTAGGAGAGAAAGTTGTGTTTTCTCCACATTGCAAGGTCTATTTGGGAAACAAGGTCTTTGGACTCACCTGTCTACTTTTTTTAATCTTTTCCTCCCACTACAACGAAAACCATCTGGTATTTTGAAAAGGGAAGATCAATCAACAAACTAAAAAATGTCTTTAGAGGCTGAAGATGTTTGTTTAATAAATGTATAGAAAAAAATGGACGAGTCACTTTCAAAAGATGATCATGACTTAGTGTAGTAAAATGAAAGTTCTTTCTGACCCCAATTCATCATGTTATTTTGGTCAGCTTAACATTGTATTTGCCACAGAAACTGTAATCATTTGCAAGAACCATGATACTGGCTCTAATTTCTTTTCTTTTCTTTTTTTTTTTAAGTTCAACAAAGCAACAACTATCTCTAAGCTATATAGAGAGGGTTGAGAAGGCAAAACTATGGCCTACCCATTTGCCCAGTGGACATGTACTGATTTCCTCTGATAGTTGAGGTTATCCTAGTGAGGTGGCCTGGTATGGTAGAAAGAATAGTGTGGGCTTAAATCAAATTTCCAGATCGCTGGTAACTCTTACAGTCATTAGTGGATCCTCTCTCGCTTTCTTTCTTATTCTGATGCTCAAATTTCTAACTTGTGCCAGAAGCAAATAAATCCCATCCCACCGAGTGAACACTGAATGGAAGGAGATGGTGTAGCACTTACACCAGTGGGCAAGAGCTAGAGAGGAAAGTTCTTATGTTTGTGTGGAGCTGTATTATTGACTGAGCCTTCATCACAGCCTTTGGGGGTCTTGTTGAAGTTGAACAGAATACTTTGTAAGAGCAGAGTGGGAATAATGCTGGATTTACTTGGTTTTCTGTGTCTTCTGGAAGCTGTGGCTTCCAATTCTTCATCAACAAAATAAGCATACCATCTGTTTTGTATACCTAGTACAGTTATTCTAACCATCAAATTAAAATGTTTAAAAGTATATAATAAAATGTACTCTACAAAATGTTAGTATTATATAAGTAATCATGGAACAAGACCATGCTTTTATGCGTTCTCTGCAGTTTATTAAAAGCTCTCATAATATTTCACTGAATCTCTAATAACCCTATGGCTTAGGTATCATTATCTTCATTTTACAACTGTGATTCTGAAGCTCAGTGAAGTTGAATGACTCCCTATATCAATCAGCTTGGGCTGTCATAACAAATATTAGAGACTAGATGGCTTAAACAATAGAAATTTATTTTCTCACAGCTCTGGAGACTGTAAGTCCAAGGTCAGGGTGCCAGCATGGGTGGGACTTCCTCTTCTAAGCTTGCGGGCAGCCTGCTTCTTGCCATGTTCTCATGTGGCAGAGAGAGAGAGAGAGAGAGAGAGAAAGAAGATGCCAATTATAGTCAGTTAAAAGGAAGGAAGGGAAGGGGGAGGGGGGAGGGAGGAAACTAGAGCAAACTCTTTGGTGTCTCTTCTTATTAGGCCAGTAATCCTATCATAAGGATCCCACCTTCATGACCTCATCTAAATCTAATCACCTCCAAAAGGCCCCATATCCAAATGCCATCACACTGGGGGTTAGGGCTTCAACATATGAATTTGGTGGGGGGACATAGTCCAATCCATAGCACTCTTCCTTCTCCGTTTCAAGGTCATATAGCTCATAATTGGCAGAGCCAGAAATTAAATCCCTAGTTTTCCAACTCCCAAATCTGGAACTTTTTCTTCCCCTAAAACCAGAGGCATTTCACATTATTTTGAAACTAATTCAGTCAGGACTTCCACCTGTTTTATTGGGTACTTCTTATGACAGATGCCTCTTAAATGTAAACTGTGGTGTTCTATTCATTTACCTGACTCTTGTGGAAATTGGACTTGAGAACATTTTTTCCCAGGTGGTAATTTCTTCCCAGGTACTAGATAACAGATCCTGGGTAGATACCACTGGAAAACTAGGGAGCTGCCAAAAGACCTTTATGTTTTAAGGTGGATAGGCCTCATCCCATCACTTGAAGTCCTGAATAGAATAAAAAGGTTGAGTAAGAGAGAATGTTTCTGCCTGACTGCCTTTGAACTGGGACAGTGGTCTAATCCTGTCTGAAGACTTGAACTGAAACATCAGTTTTTCTTAGGTCTTGAGTCTGCTGGCTTTCGGTCTGGAACTCACACCATCAGCTCTCCTGGGTCTCCAGCTTGCTGACTGCAAATCTTAGTACTTGTCATCTTCCATAATTGCATGAGCCAATTCCTTATAAGAAATCAGTCTGTCTATCCATCCATCCATCCATCCATCCATCCATCTTACTGGTTGTTTCTTTGGAGAACGCTAACTAATATACAATTCTTCCATGTATATCCTGTGGTGGCTTTATAAAGTGTCAACTTGACAATGCTGAATTATATTTACCAGAATTCTCTTCCCTGTGTGTTGAAGGTGGGCCACAAGACACATTTTGCCCAAAATTTGGGAACAGTAGCCATACTGCTTTTATGTGCAGGGGGTGGGGGGGTGGGGTGGAGTTGGGGGATTGTGCTTGTAGTCATTGTAGAGGCACCAGGTACTGTTGCAGCTCATGCCTTTTTGCTATCTGCTGGTCCACTTCATTGGTGTGGCATAGCAGCTGGGCCTGCAGGTTTTTCACCTGCCCCTGGATCCTTCATTGGCTTTCCTGACACATGAGCCAAGCACATGGCTAGCTCTGTGATAAAAGGCACCAGCTACTACTGCAGACACCCTGGATTCCTGAAGTTAGAGGCAATAAGGGACATTGGTTCTAGTCCATCTTCATCGGCTCTGGATTACACTTGCAGGTTTCAGTTTATTCTTCACTTTACATGAGAGTTTCTAAACCTTAGTACTTTTTACATTTGGGTCAGATAATTCTTTATTGTGGGGAATTGTCCTGTGCATTGTAGGATGTTTAGCAGCATCCTTGGCCTCTACCCACTCGATGCCAGTACTCCATCTTACAGTTGTAGCAACACAAAATGTCTCCAGACATTATCAAATGTCCCCAGGGCAGAGATGAAGTCAGGTGGGAAGGGGGTGGGGCAAAGTCAGCCGTGACTGAGACCTGCTGCTTTATATCTATCCTCCCTTCCCCACTACCTGTGGATGACTTCAGGCTCTTACATCAGACACAGTGTCTTACTGAGACTATATAACCAAATCCCATTATTGCAAAAGGTGAAATCCCAAATAAATTCCTTATTGTATATCTCTCCAGATGGTATATCTCCTAGTGTATAACTCTCCTGCTTCTCCAATCAAATCCTGAGTGACATCCCCCTTAGAATTGGTTGTGTCTTCCTGAATCTCTGGGACCACTTCACTCCTTTTCCTCATCCCTTTATACCAACAACTTCCTACACCCCTCTGCCCCCCCAGTGAGATAATGCTGCCTTGGAAGAGGGACAATTGGATCTGTATGAAGTGTGCTTGGTGCAGAATCTAGAGTAAACTCTGACCTTCCCACTGCTGGGGCTTCCAAGGAGCTGGAGCTAAGGCAGAGCTGTGGAAAGTCTCAGTGGGATTCAGAACCGCTAGGGATTTTATTGCTTTGTTGAGAATCTAAGCCTAGAGGTAATAGTTACAGGCTCTGTTCTTAAAATCTTCCAACATATTTTTTCAAAGTGATTTGTAAGAAGTGTGTTGTACATTTGAACCAGTGAAAATAATCTGCCGTTCATCTAGTCTCTAGTTCCAGGAACTAATAGAACGAAGTGTTCTATAGAAATAGGAATTGTTGGGCGCCTGGGTGGCTCAGATGGTTAAGCGTCTGCTTTCGGCTCAGGTCATGATCCCAGGGTCCTGGGATCGAGTCCCACATCGGGCTCCCTGCTCCTTGGGAGCCTGCTTCTCCCTCTACCTCTCTCTCTCTCTCTCTCATGAATAAATAAATAAAAAAAAAATCTTTAAAAAAAAAAAGAAATAGGAATTGTCAGCATCTAAGATCAAAGCCTTTATTTTCTGGGTATGAAATTCCCCTTGAAAAACTGGTAAGAGTAAGATTGAGCTATGATAAAATCAAATCTATTCATTTTTAAATAAGTGTTATAAACCTGGCACTTTGTCTGGTGTTGGAGATCTGGTGGTCAACCAGACAGACAAGATCTCTGCCCCCATGGAGTTTACAGTGGAGTAGGAGAAACACATTGCACAAATAATCACAGGGTCCAAGTTGTATGAAGGAACAGTATGGGAGTCCTAGGAGAGGCCAAATATGGATAGCAGGGGTGATGAGGGATGGCTTTCCTGTGGGGGTTATTACTCTAGTGAGAAGTAAATGGAAGAGAGTTCCAAGCAGGGACAGAAAACAACTTGGTCCATTCATGAAGCTGCAAGAATGCCAGAGTAGCTGGAGTATGGTGAACAAGGAGGAGAGAGGAGGGGGATGAGCTGCAGGGGAGGGAAGGGATCAGACTGCTTCAGGGTTTGGAGGCCAAGTAAGGAACTTGCTTTTTACTCCTAGGGCAGAGTCACTGAAAGTCTTAAAGTCAAGAAGTGGCACAATCTGATTTATAATTTTAAAAGATCCCTCTGGCTGCCACGTGGAGAATGGATTAGAAGGAAGCAAATATGGGGGGTGGGAGGGCAGGCAGGGGGCTGTGGGACAGTCCAGGGGAGTCCAGAAAAGAGAGGATGAAGGCCTTGACAAGAATCGAAGCAGTGGAGGTGGTGCAAAGTGCGTCATTAAGAAGTGGGTTGGATACAACTTTGCATTGACTTCAAGGTGAGAGATGCATGAGAGAGAGCTATGGAGGAAGATGCCTGGTTTTTGCAATCCAGTGGGTGGTGGTGACAGGAAGGTGTGCTATTTATGTCATTGCTGCTTTCACATGATGTTTACACCATGAGAATCAGAAGAATCAGCACTCATTCATACAAATGAATCACTTTACAAAATGGCACTCTACAATATGAATATATTATCAAGAATAACACTAAGGCCATTTATTCTTTTTCTTTGTTGTTGTTTGGTCAGTTCTGCAAATGAGCATTTAAAAAATCTACAGTTGCAGTTTTTCAGCACTCATCCAAAGATGGACTTTAGTAAAACTCAGTTTTGAAATTTGGACACCTGAAATGTGGGCTTCAGGTAAGCTTCAGGGTCCAGGCAATATGGCAAAGCAGCATTGCCATGTTTGGGGCTCCTTTTTGTGGCAGGCCTCTCCCACAGACTTGCTCCCACTGGGTATCCACTTCCCTTGTCCAGCCCATTATCCCAGAGATGGAAAGAAGAATAGTATGCAGAAGAAAACTGCAACTGAAAAGCTCAGAGCTCTTAATGGGCCTTTTGGCTGCATAAGTGAAAGCAAAGGCATTGTCAGGTGCTACAACACCTAAACAGGATAAAATTATACACATAATCATTTTGTACTGTTTTTGCAAAGTGATTCAATAGCATATAGTTTATACCACAAAGTTTCCTCACAGGTACTGTGGTTGGACCCATTTGCCAAATGTTTGTGCTACATGTACTGGTGAGAAAAAGATGAAGTATCATTAGAGAATAATGAAAAAGAGGGCATAGGCTAGGACACAGAAGTCTGAAAGTAGGTAGCTCCCAGGATCTGGTCCAGAGACCCCACAATATCATCAAAGACTCAGACTCTTTTTTTTTTTTTTTTTAAGATTTTATTTATCTATTTGACAGAGAAGGAGAGAGAGAGCACACAAGCAGAGGCAGAGGGAGAGGGAGAAGCAGACTCCCCACCGAGCAGGGAGCCGGATGCGGGACTTGACCCCAGGACCCTGGGATCATGACCTGAGCTGAAGGCAGACACTTAATGACTGAGCCACCCAGGCGCCCCAGACTCAGACTCTTTATATCTTTCTGCTCTGCCATCCTCAAGGATAAAGACTTGCTTTCCTAAGTTTGTCAACTCACGGTCAGAAATTGCTGCCACAGGTCTAAATATTATATCCCCAAACATTTGGGAATTAAAAGCAGGAAAGAAAGGGATGAAAGAGCTTTCTTATTATCAGAGAGGAGAATGTTTCCAGATGTGCCTCAACTGACTTCCTCATGTACAGTAGGACCACAGGGGCCAAGTGACTGAAAAAATGAGTTTCTAGAATTGACATAACTGACTTAGACCCATTGTGATTAAACTGCTGGAGCTAGGGACACTGTCAGCACAAATAAAACCTGAGTTGTATTAGCAAGAGACAGGGAGGGAAGAGAAGAGAACAGCTTTTGTAGGCAATGAATAATATTTACTACAATTTCTTTAAAAAATATCTTTTAAATAGAGTAATATGTGTAGGTGTTTAATAAGTTAAACGTCCCCCCAATTTTTTTTTAACACTCCAGCTTTTGACAGAAAATGATCTTTTCAAAAAGAACTACACATTCATATCCAACTGATATTTTCTGAGCACCTATTATGTACCAGGCACTGGGTATACAGAACAGACAAAATCCCTGCCAACACAGGGCTTCCATTTCAGTAAACAAAGACAGATAATATACAAAATAAATATGTTTTACAGTTTTTTTCAAAGGCTGTAAGTCCTATGAAGGAAAATTGGCCAGGGAAATAGGATAGAAAATAATGAGGCATGCAATTTTGAATTGAGTGACCAGGAAGATTTCTTTGGTGAAATGACTTTAATAAGAGGGTAAATTACATGGTTATATAAGGTAGAAGGAGAGGGAGGAGTAGTCCAGGCAGAAGCAATAGCAAATCTGAAGTCCTGAGTTGGTGATGTTCTAGTGGTTTGAAAAAAAGTTCAAGGAGGCCGGTGTGGTTGGATTGGAGAAAGCACTGAGAGAACGGGGGGGGGGGGGCTAGAACTTCTAGGGCCACCTATGTCATTTAAGGACTTTAGCTTTTATTTTGAGTAAAATGGGGAACCACTGAGTATGTAAGGGACAAGATTGACTTACATTTTATAAGGATTACCCTGGCTGTTGTGTTGTAATAGAATGTAGGGGTGGGCAAGGGTAGAATCAGGAAGAATAGTTAGGAAGTTATTATAATAATTGAGGCCAGATGATGGTGGCTTGGACCAGGAGAGTAGAAATGGAGCTAGTGAAAAATGGACAGAGTCTGGAGATATTCTGAAAGTCAAGGATTTGAGGTAAATTAAGTATGGGTAAGAAAAAGAGGGGCGTCAAGAATGACTATAAGGTTTTTAGCCTAAGCAAAAGATGATGGACCTGCCATAAACTGAATATGGAAGGTGTGGGTAGATCAAGTTTTAAAGAGAAGGTCACTAGCCAGTTTTGAACATGTTGAGTTTTAAGACATTTAAGTGGCTGGACAGGAATCTGGGGTCTGGGGAAATGTTAAGTTTGGATATATATGTTTGAGTGTCATCATCATATGGATTTTAAAGTCATAAAGATGGTTGAGCTCACTCGGAAGACACTATAGATCAAGAAAACCTGAGGACAGAAGACTGATCTGGTACTTGAATCCAGGAGGAACCAGCAAAGGGGACTAAAAAGTGGCCTATGACACAGGAAGAGAGTCCTGAAAGTCAAGGGAGGAAAGTGTTTCAAGGATGATGCAGCAATCAGTACGTAAAGTAAGACTAGGACTGAAAACTGACCATTGGCTTTACCATCCTCTCCAGAGCCCACAGGAAGGAACGTAGTCCTGCCAATATCTTGATTTTAGCCTGGTTAGATTCATGTCAGATTTCTGAACCACAGAACTGTAAGATAATAAATTTGCATTGTTTAAGATGCTGAGTTTGGGATAATTTGCTACAGCAGCAATAAAACAATAATATAGGATAATAGAGGAAAGAAACTAAAAATTCAGATAGTAAAGTTAAGATTTTAGAGGCTTTAGATTTGGTCATTTGGTGACCTTGACAAGGACAGTTTGGGTTGGGGGATGGGGTCAAAAGCCTGACTGCAAAAGGTTAAGAAAGAACTGAAAGAAAATACTAAGAGTCAGCAACAACAACTAACTCTTCTGAGGAGTTTTGCTCTAACACATAGCAGAGAAATGGGATGGTAGCTAGAAAAGTCAATGGGGATCAAGAGAAGGTTTGTTCGTTGTTTGCTCTTAGGATAAGAGAAATAATGCATGCTTTTGTGCTAATGGGAATGATCCAGTAGAGAGACTGGAATTTAGACACCAGAGAAGGTACTGGCCTTGGATGAGGTCTTAAAGTATTAGGAGGGAAGGCAGAGTACAGGGGAACCTGTGCTTGACCCTTGGTTGATGTGATGGAGGGAATTTACAGGAGGTCTCTCTGGTTGCTTTATTTTTCTCAATGAAAAAGGTCATTGGATGAAAGTGTGAATAGGAAAGGTGGAGCCAAACACCGAAAGACAAAAAGGTGTGAAATTGTCATGTAGTAGAGTGGGAGAATGAAAAGACCAGGAAAATGTACAATTGGTGGGCAGCATTACAGTCCTACTTGGAAGTGTGTTTGCTCTATTCATTTTAATGGCATGGATGCAGGTGCAGAACAGGCGGAGAGTTGGAGTCAACCCAGCTCTTTGAGGTTTTGCCAAGGAAGAATGACAAAATAAGAGATGGAGAGCAGGGAGTTGAAGATGTATGAAAGACATGATCGTAATAATCATGGAATTCCAGCTGGGTAAGGAGGGAGGTGAAGGTATGAAACAAAGTGACAGAATTCTAAGTTGTAGAAACAATGGATTTTAGGTCCTAGGGGGTAGAAGCATTACTGGAGTTGAGACATGTGGTAGGCAGAATAATGTCCCCCTATCCCTCCCCCCCTAAGATGTCTGCATCCTAATTCCTGGAACCTGTGATTATGTTAGGTTACATGGCAAAGGGGAATTAAGCCTGCAGACGAATTAAGTTTGCTAATCAGATGACCTTAGAATAGGAAGATTATCTAGGTGGACCCCATGTAATCACAGGGTCCTTAAAAATAGAAGAGGATGATAGAAGAGTCAGGGAAGATTTCACTATAGAAAGTGCTCAGGGTGATATGATTTAAGAAGGACCCAACTTGCTTTTGCTGGTTTTGAAGGTGGCAGTGAGACGTGAGCCAAGGAATGCAGGTGGCCTTTTGAAGCTAGAAAAGGAATGGAAATGGATCCTATCCAGAGCCCACAGAAAGGAACACAGTCCTGCCAATATCTTGATTTTAGCCTGGTTAGATTCATGTCAGATTTCTGAACCACAGAACTATAAGGTAATATTTGCATTGTTTAAGATGCTGAGTTTGTGATAATTTACTACAGTAACAGTAGAACAATAATATAGGATGCCAGAGGGAAGGAGCTAGAAATTCAGATAGTGAAGTTTACATTTTAGAGGGTTTATAGTTTTGGTAGTGACAAGGTCAAGGCTAAGGCATAAGTGGGGGTCTGAGAAAGGTAGCCAAGAGATTATTGAAAGAACATACCTCATAGAACTAGAGAGTTTAAAACTAAAATTGTGGGGCACCTGGGTGGCTCAGTCTTTAAGTGTTGCCTTCGGCCCAGGTCATGATCCCAGGGTCCTGGGATAGAGCCTCCCGTCGGGCTCCCTGCTCCACAGGAAGGCTGTTTCTCTCTCTCCCACTCCCCCCTGCTTGTGTTCCCTCTCTCGCTGTGTCTGTCAAATAAATAAAATCTTGAAAACAAAAAACTAGAATTGTGTCATGCTTTCTATACGTAAGTCAAAATTAGGTAGCAAATTGTGAATGTATTAGAATTTTTTGCTTGTTTCTTTTCACTAACAGGCATACCCAGCAGAATTTTTGGCCCTCCCCTTTCTGCAGCTGATCTTTATTAGTGTTTACTGCTTAGTGGTATAAACTGTGCTACTCAGAATTGGATTAGGGGGAGATCTGGTCTAAATTAAAGCTGTAATAAATAAGCACTGTTTACATTTCCTCACACCCGCCCTTCTCCACACACACATCAAATTACTCTGGAAATGAAATGCAAAATAAAACAAGGAAGGATTCTGTTCTTCATTAATGTGTAATTATAAAATGCTGGGGCTCCCCTGCTGGGTGGAGAAGCAAAGCCCACAGCAAGGGTGGGAATACTTGAGGGTGGGACATTCTTCCTGGCTTTTAACTATGGGTGAATTACTCTTTTCACATCTTTACAAAGAGAGGAATAAAAATAAGACCTGTAGCCCCCTCATAGAACCATAATGAGGCAAGGAAAGCAAGAGGACCAAAACTGTTCATCTTGCAAGACTAGAACTGAATATTCTCAGAGGCTACTCTGATTGATTCCCCTGCATTCACTGTTTTTTTTTTTAATAAGGTAAGGAAATGATAAGTTACTTCTCATCAGTTTTATTCCCAATCTCAGAGTACTTAGTCTTTTGTGTAGAAGAAGCAAAGATGATAGAGATGCTCTCAATTTACTTCAGTGTACTTTAAAGATATTTGGAGTCTCAGGGCTGAGAGAGGAGGGTGAAAGGTAGCACAGGATAGGGCTGAGGCCCGGGCTCAGACAGACTCAGCATCCCAGGCTGGCTGTGTGGGGAAGTCGTGCTTTCACAGGCTCATCTCTCTCTGTGTCAAATGGACATGATAACAGTTTAAAGAGCCTCACAGGGTTGTTGTGAAAACTTGATAAGATTATTGATTAAAACAAAAACCAGCAATAGATATGCAAAGAATAAAAAGAAAACAATCCAAGTTTATCACTAAAGAAAGTCAGCAGACCATGAAAGAGAGCAAGAGAAGAAAGGCGAGAAGTAGGACTCAAAATCACAAATGAAAGAGGAGAAATAAATGCTACAGAAATACAAACAATTGTAAGGGAGTATTATGAAAATGTAAAATGCCAATAAATTGGACAACCTAGAAGAAATGGATAAATTCCTAGAAACATATAACCTACTAAAACTGAAGCAAGAAGAAAGGGAAAATTCGAACAGACCAATTACCAGCAATGAAATTCAATCAGTGATCAAAAAACTCCCAACAAAAGTTTAGGACCAGACAGCTTCACAGGCAAATTCTATCGAACATTTAAAGAAGAGTTAATACTTGTTCTTCTCAAACTATTCCAAAAAATAGAAGAGGAAGGAAAACTTCCAAGTTCATTCTGTGAGGCCAGCATTACCCTGATACCCAAACCAGATAAAGACACCACAAAAAAAGAGAACTACAGGCCAATATCTCTGATGAACACAGATGCAAAAATTCTCAACAAAATACTAGCAAACCAAATCCAGGATTACATTTTAAAAAATCATTCACTATGATCAAGTGTGATTTATTCCCAAGACATGGGTGGTTCAATATTAGCAAATCAATCAATGGGACACATCACATCAATAAGAGAAAGGATAAAAATCATATGGATCATTTCAATAAATGCAGAAAAAGCATTTGACAAAGTACAACATCCATTCATGATAAAAACCCTCAATAAAGTAGGTTCAGAGGGAACATACGTAAACATAATAAAGGCCTTATATGAAAAACCCACAGTGACCATCATACTCAATGGGAAAAACTGGGAACTTTTCTCCTAAGGATGTCCACTCTCACCACTTTTATTCAACATAGTACTAGAAGTCCTAGTCACAGCAATCAGACAACAAAAAGAAATAAAATCATCCAAATGGGTAAAGAAGAAGTAAAACTTTCACTGTTTGCAGATGATAGGATATTATGTATAGAAATCCCTGAAGACTCCACCAAAAACTACTAGAACTGATAAATGAATTCAGTAAAGTTGCAGGGTACAAATCGATGTACAGAAGGTTGTTGGTTTTCTATACACTAATAATAAAGCAGCAGAAAGAGAGATTAAGAAAACAATCCCATTTACAACTGCACCAATAATAATAAAATATTCAGGAATAAACTTAACGAAGGAGATGGAAGACCTGTACTCTGAAAACTGTAAAACACTGATGAAAGAAATTGAAGGTGACACAAAGGAATAGAAAGACATTCCATGTTAAAATGTCTATACTACCCGAAGCAATCTATACATTTAATGCAATCCCTATCAAAATACCAACAGCATTTTTCACAGAACTAGAACAAAAAAACCTAAAATATGTATGGAACCACAAAAGACCCCAAATAGCCAAAGCAATCTTGAAAAAGAAAAAACTGGAGGTATCACAATTCCAGACATCCAGTTACACTACAAAGCTGCAGTAATCAAAACATTATGGTACTGGCACAAAACAGACATTTAGATCAATAGAACAGAATAGAAAACCCAGAAATAAACCTACAGGTATATGGGCAATTAATCTTTGGCAAAGGAGGAAAAGCATATGCAATGGGAAAAAGACAGTCTCTTCAAATGGTGTTGGAAAAACTGTACAGGTACATGCAAAAGAATAAAACTGGACCACTTTCTTACACCATACACAAAAATAAATTCAAAATGGATTAAAGATCTAAATATAAGACCTGAAGTTCCTAGAAGAGAGCACAGGCAGTAATTTCTCTGACAGTGCCCATAGCAATATTTTTCTAGGTGGGTCTCCTGAAGCAAGGGAAATAAAAGCAAAAATAAACTATTGGAACTACATCAAAATGAAAAGCTTCTGCACAGCTAAGGAAATAAATCAACAAAACTAAAAGGCAACCTACTGAATGAGAGAGGATATTTGTAAATTACGTACCTGATAAAGGGTTAGTATCCAAAATATATAAAGAACTGATAAAACTCAATATCCAAAAAACAAATAATCCCATTAAAAATGGGCAGAAGACATGAATAGACATTTCTTCAAAGAAGACATACAGATGGTCAACGACACATGAAAAGATGGTCAACATCATTCATCATCAGGGAAATGTAAATCAAAACTGCAATGAGATATCATCTCACACTGGTCAGAATGGCTAAAATCAAAAACACAAGAAACAACAAGTGTTGGTGAGGATGTGGAGAAAAAGGAACCCTCTTGCACTGTGGTGGGAATGCAATCTTGTGCAGCCACTGTGGAAAGCAGTATGGAGGTTCCTCAAAAAGTTAAAAATAGAACTATCCTATGATTGAGTAATTGCACTACTAGGTATTTACCCCCAAAATACAAGAACACTAATTCAAACCGATATATGCACCCCTATGTTTATAGCAGCATTATTTACAATAGCCAGATTATGGAAGCAACCTAAGCATCCATCAGTAGATGAATGGATAAAGAAGAAGTGATACACACACACACACACACACACAAGCCATAAAAAGGGATGAAATCTTGGGGCACCTGGGGGGCTCAGTCATTAAGCATCTGCCTTCTGCTCAGGTCATGATCCCAGGGTCCTGGGATCGAGCCCCATGTTGGGCTCCCTGCTCGGCGGGGAGCCTGCTTCTCCCTCTCCCATTCCCCCTGCTTGTGTTCCCTCTCTCACTGTGTCTCTCTCTGTCAAATAAATAAAATCTTAAAAAAAAAAAAAAGGAATGAAATCTTGCCATTTGCAATGACATGGATGGATCTAGAGAGTATTATGCTAAATGAAATAAGTCAGTCAGAGAAAGACAAATATCATATGATTTCACTCATATGTGGAATTTAAGAAACAAATGAGCAGAGTAAAAAAAGAGAGAGAGAGGCAAACCAAGAAACAGACTTAACTATAGAAAACACACTGATGGTTACCAGTGAGGGGGGGATGGGTGAAATAGGTGAAGGGGATTAAGAGTACACTTATCATGATGAACACTGAGTCATGTATAGAATTGTTGAATTACTAAATTGTACATCCCAAACTAATATAACATTGTATATTAACTATACTGGAATTAAAATAAAGATCTTAATAAAAAATTCATCAAAAAAAGAGTATTAATTAAAACAAAGTACCTGCACAGTGCTTCAGGAATGGAGGTTATTATCATCTCTGTTCTTGGCAGTGAAAATGGAAAAGACACAAGAAGAAACCTGTGTCGTCATTCCAGTCTCTCTCTCTCCCCCAACTTTGGCCATCTTCCGTTTAATTTAAAAGTTTGCATGTCATCTAATGACTCTCAATAAGTCACTTTTTTGTACAATACTTTACCCAATTCTATATAAGAGGGGAACACTAACTGGTTTTCTTCTTAATTCATATGATGATGCATGAGGTGTTTGTAAGGGCATTGTGGTAGGGAGACATATTTTTCCTCAAAGAACTTAAAAATGTTCTTCAAGGATGAAGCTGCACTTTCACTAGCCATGTCTGGTTATTTAAATTTAAACCAATTAGATTAAATTAAAAATTCAGTTCCTTGGGGTGCCTGGGTGTCTCAGTCGGTTAAGCATCTGCCCTTGACTGAGGTCATGATCCCAGGGCCCAGTATCAGGTTCCCTGCTAAGTGGGGAGCCTGCTTCTCCCCGCCCCCACTCCTGCTCTCTCACTCATGCTCTCAAATAAATAAATAAAATCTTAAAAAAAAATTCAATTCCTCAATTGTGCTAGCCTCATTTCAGGTGCTCAATAACCACATATGGCCAATGGCTATCACACTGGACAATAAAGATATGGGATATTTCCATCACTCTTTTATTGTGTTCATGCTAACTGGCTAACTTATGTTCAGTAAACAGAAGACAGAAAGTAAAAGAGATTGGGGACACAGTGTTCAAAGACAAAGTGGAAGGTAAGGAAGAGAAATTTTATCCATTTCATAAATTTGTGAGTAACTGGTCCTGCATTTTGTTGTAGTAAAACCACTAAATGTTGAACAAAATTGCCTATAAATTGTCTTTGGAAGGTTTGAGAAGGAAACCTGAACAAATATTTTTAAGTTCTTGAAAATTATACTGTTGTACTTTATTTGGCATAAAAGAAAGAAATTCGTTCATTCATCAAATATTTTTTGAGTGCCTCCCATGTGCCGTGTGTCAGGTGAGGGAGTGAGTGAGCCATGGGGCTATCTGAGGGAAAAAGTCAATCAGGAATGTGGAGGTGGGAAATAGACTGGAGAGAGAGGGTAGGATGAACTAGATTGATCAGAGGAGGCACCCCTTAGAAGGGGAGATTGAGCAAGACTTGAAAGAGGTGAAGGAGTCAGCCTATCTAGTGTGGCTACCTAGAGGAAGTGTTCTCAAAGGCATGGGTCCTTAAGCAAGGGTATGCCTGGCTCCATCAAGATCAAGGAACAGCAGACGCCAGTGTGCGTGGAGCAGAGGGAGGGAGGAGAGTGAGGGAGATGATGTCTGAGAGGAAATGAGGGAGGAGGGGCAGATCATACCTAGTCTTATAAAAGGCATTGTTAGTACTTTGGTTTTTACTCAGTGTGAAATAGGGAGCTGTTAGATGGTTTTTTTAAGCAAGACACACTGGTCTGACTTAGGTTTTAGAGTTTTCTGGATCCTGAGTTGAGAGGGTGGAGACTTGGACCAGGGTGGTAAAAGGAATGTTGGTGAGAAGTGGTCGATTCTGGATATAGCTGACAAGATGTGTTGACAGGATAGATGTGTGGTATGGGAGAAATACAGAAATCAAGATGACTAAGATTTTTGGACTGAGCAACTTCAAGGATGGAATTGCCATCAACTGAAGTGCAGAAGACTGCAGGTAGAGCAAGTTTTTTCTTTTTTGGTGGGGGAGGAGGGGATGAATCAAAAATTCAGTCTTGGACATTTTGGGTTGGAGATGGCTTTAGGTGGTGAGTTTGGACAGATGGTTATATATAAGAATATGGAGATCCCTCCAAAAATAAAATGTTTGGAAAAAGAAGAATATAAAATTTGACAGGCAGACAAGTAATTGGTATTTAAAGAAACTATAAAACAGATAAGTCTAATCATCCACTAAATTATCAACATTATCCATAAACATGGAAATACTACATGTCTGGCTATGAGTTGGGTCCTTTCCTCCAAGGTGTTTGCAATTTGCTTGAGAGCAAGTGGAAACAATAATAGTTTTATGCTCTAATTTATGTGAATCCCGAATTTTATTGTCAAGATCTGCACAAAGCAATGTGTACATGTACTGACATTAAGCAACATCTATTCCTGCCTCGTTCAGAACAATAGCTGTGAGTCACATGCTCCTCAGTAGAGCACTTCAAATGTTACTAGTCCAAATTGAGATGTGCTGTAGTTGTAAAATAGCCGAGTTCAGATATTTCATGTGAAAAAAAGAATGCAGACTAGCTCATTAGTGAACTTTAAAATACTGATCACATGTTGAGATAATGTTTTGGCTATGTTTGGTTAAACTAAATGTATTATTTCAATTAGGCACCTATTATTCACCTGTTTCTTTCAATCTTTTTAAACATGACTATTAGAAAAGTTAAAATTACAAACGTGGTCCTCATTATACTTCTACTGGAAACACTTCTCTAAAGTACATCCTGTAGGCTTAAAACCTTTGAAAACAACTGGCTTTTCTTAGGAAGAAAGTAGTTTGTAACAATTTCTCTCCATTGTTTTTTTCAAATGTGAAGAAGACGATGCAGAAATCATTAGTGACACGTGCTGTATCCTCTGGGAGCTTCCCCACTGTAGCAGGAGGCTCTGAAACCTGTCCTAATACAGAAGCCATATTACAAGGGCTTTTGATTGGTAGTCCCCCCCCCCAAACACACACACCAGGACCAGATTAAAAGCGGTAATGATGTCCACATTCTCTGACTAAAGGCTGCTGGTGTGTGACATAAGAGCTGGTTTCAGGCAACTCTTAGAGAACAGCATGCTATCCTCCCTGAATAGATAATGAAGGTTGGGGCTGAGCCCCCACAGCCCTCCTGTGTGGCGTGACACCTCCATGCCAGCGCAGACTTGCAAGATAAGAGAGAAGAATGGTTCTGAAAACCTCTGGGAAGTGGGGGAGGGGAGGAAACCCCACTGGTCTCTAAGAGGCATTCTAAGAAAAGATTTCACAGAAAATCAATTGCTATCACTTAAGACCTTTAACTCACTATATTCCATTGTAAACTTATTTTTTTCTTAGAAGGGCACAAAGCAGTGTGTGAAAATTGTATACTGTTCCTGTGGTGTCTTTGAAAGCAAGTTTATAAATTCCTAATATGCATTCCTGTTAGTCAGGAGTCTCAAAGAGAAGAGGGTGTCAATAAAAATCATCTGCTAGGCCAGATGATGGGTTTTGAAGCAGGTAGAAAGAGTATTGTTGGAACAGAATGATATGGGCTCAGGAAAGATGAAATGAATTTGAAGAAAGGAAAAGTGTTGAGGTGAAACACAAAGCTGCCCACCCCCACCCCACAAAGTTTCTGAATAAGTCTCCCTGGCCCTTTCATGCTTTTGCTACAGGAGAACCAAGGGAGAATTTTTGCTGGAAAGACTGACCCTGTTAGTTCATGGATTTCCTCCTTTTGCTCTCTCTGCCCCTAATACTCTTTATTTTTCAATCATTCTTAAAAGTGTATCAGCAACAATCCCCCAGCATGCTTTGTGGTTAACGGCATGGCTTCTAGAGGCAGACAAAGCCTGGAGTCTAACCTTGATCTGTTACTTCCTAGCTGTGTGACCTCAGCCAGTTGCCTAACCTCTCTGGGCCTCCCTCCCTCTAGAGTGGAGAGCACTGGCAGTCTCTACCCTGTGGAGTGGCTGTGGGAGTGAATGAAGTAGCATATATGTGTTGAGTTGAGGATCTGGATCTGGCACATTGGAAATGCTCAGAAATGTTAGCTATTATTATAATTATTATAATAAAAAATTGGGTATAATTTTAGGGAACAAATTGTAAAATAAGCATGTCTATAGTTCATAGATATTAGAATTTCGGATTACTCAATTTGTGTATTTTGGCATAAGGCATTATCATTCTATATCACATATTTGGTTTACAGGCATGAGGATGAGCCAGTTGGTCTTTTCTTAGGTGTGGATAATTAAGAACAGGGCCAGTATACTTCTAATATACACACACACCATCCCTTCCTATATTAAAATAGCTGGGTGTTAATATAAGAAATCAGTAATTCCCAACATTTGTATGTGGTTTAAAATGTAGCTTCATGCTGCCAGCTAGATTTAAAAAGCAAGCCCCCTAGAGAGCTGGGGCTGAGGGAGAGTCGTACATGCATCCATGTGGAATACGGACCTCTGTTTCCTCTTCTGTAAAAGTACTTCCTAGTGCTCTTCTGGGGGTTAAAGGGTTAATGGGTATAAACCTTAGCTCAGTGGCTGGCATGTTATCCATTATTCTTAATATTCTTGCTATTAGAAACTCGACTGCTTAATTATAACTGGTGCTTTCCAGAGCTACTGGCTGCAAAGAATCAAGAGGCTCTGGAATGAGCATTTTTGGTATTGGGTCATAGCCCTCACCTGGCCCCAAATCACCCATGGGACCTCGGGTCTGAAGATTAGATAAAAATCCATGCCTACGTGTAGACTCCCAGACCGTTTGCTCCGGGGAAACCTGAGAACATTTTGTGCAGGTCTAACCCAAGCTTGTTTGTCCCAAATTACAATTCTCTGCTTTTCCCGAGTAAACCTTTTTTTTTTTTTTTTTTTGCCGTTAAAATGACTGACAGTTTTTATTTTTAAAGTTAACATACCCAAGATAGACTCTGCTTTTCTTTCTCTCAGAAATGACTTGATCAGGTAGGAGAATGGAAGACGGGAAAGAATGGGAGTGTCAGTATATGCCAGGCACTGTGCTAGGAACTTCACCTGTGTTATCTCCCTTAACCCTAACAAGGCAGCAAGGCCAGATTTTAAGTTCCATTTCATAATGAGAAAACTGAGGTACAGAAAGGTTAGGTGCCTAGTGAAGAATTAATCTCACCGAAAGAGAGGTCTGGCCTTTGTCTCAACTCCTGGCAAGACAGTGTTGGCGTACATTATATATCGATTGCTATAGAGCTTTGTTTTTGATACTCTAACCAAGATTTTGTAACTCAAACCTAGGTTCTCTCTCAAAAAGCACAGCTTTTGTAAATGAAAACCCTTGTTTTTCTGTCTTGAATTTCAAAGGCCTGCTTGGAAACTGAAAAGGCCCAGAATCAGACTCCAGATTCTTTGCAGTCACCTTCCTAGGCGGAAACCCACAGGGCTCAGCCCGCCCTCACCTGGCAGTGGTGATGGGGGAAGGCGTAGGGTAAGGAAAAAAGCCACTACCAGATACGGAAAACAGCAGCTAGTATATTAAAATAACACCCCTCTCCCCCACATATCTATCAGAAGACATTACAAAGAAGCCAACTCTCCCCACATCCAACATGTTATGGCATCTGAGATAGATAAATGTCGAACTTCCAACCCAGGTAGTCACATCTGAAGATTTTCTCTTAATCTCACTCCCCAATGGATGGAAAGACCTCTAGATACAGCCTGTTGTTTTCACTGCCCAATAGTATTTACTATGAACATAGTAATTTTCTCATAAAGATGGGAGCGGCACCCAGTTCTTGAAAGTAACATTGATTTTTTTCCTCCCTTTTTCCCATTGCAGTAAGGATAGTTAGCAGTTTTCAGAGTACCTCACAGTAGTTGAGGTTTGAGAAGTTACTGAGCCATTTCAGTTGCAAGCCCACGTACTAGCATCCCCTGGGGTTATATGCTTTTTTTTTCCTTAGGCTAGTTAACCCAGTTGATAACTGCCTGTTGCTATTGATGTGAAGGTTAAGTCTTTAGTCTCCACAGGGTCTAATTACCTTTGCTGTGTTCTAGCCCTTTCTGAAAATACATGCACTTAGTCACCAGGGGGACCAGGGAACGTAATAGGTAGAAACAAATCTTCCAGAGAAATTCAAGGCCTTTTCAGGGAAGAGGCAAGGAGAAGACATGTGTTTTTCTTTTCTGGAAGCCAAATAACAAATTTTGGAAAAATTACAATATTTACCTAATTTTTTGCTTTTCCCCAACATTTTTTATTTTTTTAATTTCAGACATACAGAAGAGTTGAAAGAATTTTAAGTTAGCACCTGTGAACCCACCACCTAGATTCTACCATTCATACTTTGCTGTGTGTACTTCATCACACATCTAAGCACCTATCTATCCCTCTGTCTGTCCAGTAAGCCTGTCTTATATATTTGATGCATATCAAAAAAAGGTTCAGGAATCCGTATACTTCACTTCAAAACATTCTGGCATAGTATTAGTTTTTCTTACTGGTGCCATAACAAATTGCCATAAACTCAGCAGCTTAAAATAACACAAATTTATTATCTTACAATTCTGGAGATTAGAAGTTTGAAATGGGTCTTCTGTGGGCTAAATTCGAGGCGTTGGCAGAGCTGCATTCCTTCTGGATGCTTTAGGAGAGAATCCATTTCCTTATCTTTCACAGCTTCAAGAGGCCACCTGCATTCCTTGGCTCATGGCCTCTTCCTCTACCTTGAAAGCCAGCACTGTAGCATCTTCAAATCTTTCTCTGATCTCTGCTTCTACCATCACATCCTCTCTGTCTCTGACCCTCCTGCTTCCCCCATAGAAGGTCCTTTGTTATTATACTGCACCCTTTTGTAGAATCCAGAACAATCTGCGTATCTCAAGATTCTTAATTACATCTGTCAAGTCCTTTTTGCCATGTAAAGTAATTGTATTAGTCTGCTTGGGCTGCTAAAACTAAACCCCATAGACTGGGTGGCTTTAACATAGAAATTTATTTTTAAAAGTTCTAGAGGCTAGGAAGTCCAAGAGTAAGGGGCTGGTTGATTTGGTTCCCGGTAAGAGTTCTGTTCCTGTTTTGCAGACAGCTGCCTTCTCATTGTGTCATCACATGGCTGAGAGAGCAAACCATCTAGTATCTCCTCTTATAAAGGTTAGCACCTAATCCTGTCAGATCAGGGCTCCCTATCATGACTTTATTTAACCTTAATTACCTTATTTTAGGCCTTGTCTCCAAATACAGCCATACTGGGAATTAGGGCTTCAACTTAGGATTTTTGTGTGTGTTTGGGGGATACAATTCAGTCCAAAGCAGGAACATATTTATAGATTCTGAGGATTAGGACATGGGCATCTTTCAGGGGGAGGGGGAGGCATTATTCTATCTACTACAGCATGCACAGCTTTTTCATTTTTAACACTCTCTAAGGACGGTCAGATGAAAAACAAGGAGTCAACATATAGGTAGAAACAAATATTGATATAAAAACAAGTCTAAGGACTGAGTCCTGGGGCACTTTGGAGATGAGAGAAATGAGGAGGAACCAGCAAAGATGTCCCAGGAGGAACAACCAGGTGAGAAAGAACCCCCCTTCTGGGAGTCAGAAGGACAGAGTATTTCTAGAAGGGGATGCTCAATCAAATGTCACTGCTGCTGACAGATCAGAGATGAGGGTTGAAACCTGGCCACTGGGTGCCCTGCTCTGGTGGGTTGGTCGTGGGGCGGGGGGGGGCGGATCCCTGGTTGGAGTGACTTCATGAGAGAAGAGGAGAGGAACTGGAGAGGGTACAGTTGTGAATGGAGGAGGAGAAGAGAACACATCAAATAACTTTTTCAGGGAATTCTGATAAAAAGAGGAGCAGAGGAAGGGGTGGTATCTGATGTTGTCATCATCACTATCAATTTGATATATTTGCAAATACTGACCAACTTCTTTCATGAGCTCCAGAAAGTAAAGGCTAAAAGAAAGAGAAAGTAAGAGTCTGGGAGTGTTTCATTTGTAAGTCATCTCTACCACCCCGATTTAGCAGGGAAGCTCCTCAAGCAATTCGAATGCACCAGTGCCCTGAATTCTGATAGTATTACAACACTCTTTCCTTCTTCCTTCCCTCTTTGCTCTTCCCCTTCTTTCTTTCATCGTATTTTTCACTTATTTATTCATTCTTTCCTTCATTCATTCCACAAACACATATAAGCCACTACACCTTTGAAAACTGGATCCACAAGAGGGATTAGTATGAATTAGCTAACAGTAAAATTCTTTCCATCTCTTACGGAAATTTTTCATTTTATCTTCTCCAATACTTGAGAATGAAAATATTCTTAAATTTCAAAACCAGTTGGTTTTATCTGCCAAAAACACACTCTCTGATTTAGTTGCAGACATTCCTCTAAATACTTTTTCATGCAAATGTCCCTATCATATAGTTTTTAGAAGCAATTTTCAGAGAGCAAAGACTGGGCAGCAGTATGCAAATAATTAATTTTATGAATTTCATTCACTTAAAGATA
Source organism: Neomonachus schauinslandi (assembly GCF_002201575.2). Classification (NCBI taxonomy): domain Eukaryota; kingdom Metazoa; phylum Chordata; class Mammalia; order Carnivora; family Phocidae; genus Neomonachus; species Neomonachus schauinslandi. The sequence goes on from NC_058403.1 coordinate 129,781,509, forward strand.
ATCCATTCTTTTTTCATTTTTAAAACTCCCCTCAGAAATGAATGGGGGAAATTTCATGAATTTTTCCTTTTTTTTTTCTTCAGGGCTTCCCATTTTTGAATCTAATTCTTTCTTGATTTTCCCAAACTCCAGAATCTTCCTTTTCCCCATTAATATACCCTCACCCTTTGTTCTTTTTCTTTTACTTTTTTTTTTTTTTCATCTTATTGTCTCGTGATTTCTCTGTCCCAGGTATGGCTGATCATGATACACATGCCTAAGAAGACTGCTTAATAGTGTTCTTTTAATTATCTTGTTTCTAGTGCTCGCTTCGGCAGCACATATACTAATTATCTTGTTTCTATCAGTGTTTTCCTTGCTGTCCATTCTGTGATTAAAACAATCTCATTCTCCCTTGATAGGATGATTTTCTCACATCTTATGATTTCCTCCCAGAAGCTTAACAGTTGAACTATTTCACTGAAAACTTCTGGGTTTGAATTAAAAAAAATAAAGAATTTTTACAACCTTGATATTCACATGGCCAAATGTTATTATGAACACCCAGAGCATTATATTCTGGTCTGGACACCACATCTTAAGATGGACAGTGACAATTAAAAGATGCCCATTGGCAAGTGATCAGGAGTTTGAAAGCCATGACATAAGGAATGATTGAAGGGTTTTGGAATGTTTTGTTTGGGAAAAAAGAAGTCCTAGGTGGAAGTGAAGCATGGAGTAGTCAGAGATGACAGATTAAGAGACAGTTTGATTGGGATGGTGACTGCCACTATGGGCCAAACTGGCTGGCTGTCCCACAAGGATATTGGTACTTGAGATGATGGGAAAGGGCAATATTCTGAGAGGCAATATTCTGAGTTTTTAAGTTTGGCCGTCAGTAGAAAGATCACTCACTTGTGAGTTGTATCTCGCCCATTCCCTACACCTACCTGGCCATGGCTTTTCCTACATCGTCCAGTTAGACCTCAGAAGCAGAGGTGGTTAATGGTCTCAAAGGACTGAGGATAAGCCCACAGCCAAAAATCTGGAAAGATTTAAGAAAAATAAATACTGTGAGAGAATGACAACAAACAGAACAACCTACAGCAGAAGGAGACCTATTGATAGGATATGAAAATGGATCTTAATCCTAAGTAAGTTATTGCAAATATGAAATAAGAATTGGAAGTTTTGAAGGAGGGTCCACTGAGGCTACTGGCTTTTTTTTTTTTTTAAAGATTTTATTTATTTGACAGAGAGAGAGACACAGCGAGAGAAGGAACACAAGCAGGGGGAGTGGGAGAGGGAGAAGCAGGCTTCCCGCTGAGCAGGGAGCCCGATGTAGGGCTCGATCCCAGGACCCTGGGATCATGACCTGAGCCGAAGGCAGACGCTTAACGACTGAGCCACCCAGGCGCCCCCTGAGGCTACTGGCTTTAAAAAATATGTAATTGCCAAAAGAAAGAATTGGTTGAAGAGCTGAATGGATGGCAAATGGACAGAATCTAGAAACCAACCCATGGGTACATGGGAGCTTGGTGTATATAGCACCACCATAACCTGGTAGGCGGAAGAGGGATTATTCATCAATAGTCTCTAGAAAACTGGCCCACTGTATGGGGAAAACTGGGATTAGATCTCTACCTTGTTCTACATACAAAAATGAATTTTAGGTAGGTTAAAAGCCAAATATGAAATACAAAGCTATACATCTATTAGAAGAAAATGTATAATATTTTTGTGACATTGGAATGGAAAAGGATTTCTTAAGATGTCAAAAAGTGAAAACCATAAAGGAGATAACTGGTGAAGTTAATGACACCAAAATTAAAGATTTCTGATACCATTAACAAAGTTAACAGACAGGGGTGATAGACTGGAAGTGACAAAATGGTAATAACTTAAGGATGTGATGTACAAAATATCCAGAGAATTCCTGCAAATTAGATAAATAAAAGAAAAGGATAAAGGAGGGGTACCTGGGTGGCTCAGTCGGTTAAGTGTCTGCCTTTGGCTCAGGTCAGATCTCAGGGTCCTGGGATGGAGCCCCACATCGGGCTCCCTGCTCAGCAGGGAGTCTGCTTCTCCCTCTGCCCCTCCCCTTGCTCATGCGCTCTCTCCTTCTCTCTCTCTCTCTCAAATAAATGGATAAAACCTTTAAAAAAAAAAAAAAAGAAAAGGATAAAAGATACTGTAGCAGACCCTGCTGATGTCCTGCCCACATCCCTTGGCCTACCTCTAAGTTCACCTGCCAGCTGTGGTGGGCAGATGGTTCCCTGCATCACACAGCTTCCCACCTCACTGTGGAACTTCTCTCTCAGCCTGAAAGTTCTGAGGTACTGTGGGGCACCCTTCATTTAGATGCAGTGCAAACTGGAAGTACTGGTGGTTGAATCCCTCAACCAGTGAGGACCAGGGGGTACTGTATAAATAGCTTAGCTTCCCCATTTCTTGGTGGGATAATTCTGAAGAATGTTCAGCACAGTTCCTCAGAGAGTTCCTATCAAGACTGAGTCTAGTTGCCCACCACAGTAACCTACTTATAACCTACTTTCTTTTTTGTTTTGTTTTTGTTCTTCTCCCTTGTCTCATTGTTCTTACTCCTTCACTTGTACTTCTGAATAAATGACCTGCACTCAAGTCCTTGTCTGAAGACTCTGCTTTTCAGGGGAACCCAGATTAGGGCAGATATAAATAAGCATTTCAGAGAAGGGGAAATAGGAAAGGCCAAAAAGCATGGGAAGAGATGCTCAACTTCAGTAACCAGAGAAATGAAAACTATATAGAGAACAACCACTTCTCCCAAAAGTTTGCAACAATTAATCTGGATTTTATAAAGTGCTTATGTGGCTATAGAGAAACAAAAACCCACACACCCCTAGTACAGCCATCCTGGAGAACAGTTGGTGTTTGGTGGATTTGCGTGTGTGTACATGGTACCATCTCACAAATCCTCTCCTATGTACATGCCACACACAAACTCTCACACACCCATCCTACCAGTCTACGAATCAGGGCAGTGCCCAGTGCTCCTGGTAATCCTACCACATTTCCCGGTCCATCCCTCTCCTGCTCAACTTCTCTAATACCTTCTCTTCCTTCCTCACATTCAGCTGGTGACCTCACTTCTTACTGAATTGAGAGAGTGGAAGCAAACAGTTTCCATGTGCTCCCCTCACCAGATCTAGCAACCTGCCCATAAGTGTCCCCATGTCCTCGGCCTGCCTCCCTTCCCAGCACTAACTGCTAACATGCCTCTCACCTCTTCAGGACATTTGTTCCTGGATTGTCCTCTCTTTGTCCTGCACTGTCAGTTTTCTCTTCCTATTGGATCAGTCACAGCAGGCAATTATAGTCCTCACGTAGGAGAAGGACATGGAAGAGGAGGAGGAGGTGGTGGAGAAGGGGGAAGAGGAGAAAGGAGGAAAAAAGGAAAGAAAGCTTCCCTCTGTTACACATTCGCCTCCATATTTTGCTCCATTTTTATGCTCCCCTCTACAGCAAGATTTCTCCAAAGACTTGTCTATAATTCTCAGTCTTCCCCTGACTGGGTCCATCAGTCAACATTATTTGATACAATTGATGGTTTCCTTCTTCTTGAAACCCTGCTCCGCGGGAAGCCTGCTTCTCCCTCTCCCACTCCCCCTGCTTGTGTTCCTGCTCTCGCTATCTCTCTCTGTCAAATAAATAAATAAAATCTTAAAAAAAAAAAAGAAATCGTGGATCACTACATCAAAAACAAATGATGTATTGTATGGTGACTAACATAACATAATAAAATAAAATTTAAAAAAGAAATAAACTAGATTCATATATCCATATATCAACATGGAGAAACCTTAAAAACAAAAAATTGAGGCAGGAGAGTAATAAGCAGGGTGAGATGAAAAGTATAATACTGGCTGAATGTTGGGACTGGGAATGAAAGATAAGAAAATGTTTTTAATAAAACAAATAATAAAATACAATATAAAATGAGGGCTATTCCATGGACCAATGATGATAGTGTGTTATGAACTAAGGATTTTGTTCAGTTGTATGAGAAAAAAATGAGTTGTCCTGGGGAAGTATTTGCTCAACTGGGGAATATGGGACAGGATTCCTCTAGAGGTGTAAGAGAGACCAATGGGGCCTGATCAGGATCAGGGAAGGCTTTGTGGAAGCAGTGGGGCTTCAGTGCACCCTGAAGGATAGAAATGATACAAATAGAGAGCAGCAGGAGGACATTCAGTGGGATCAAAAGACATAAGCAAAATCCCAGAGGTAGGAAAGCTGAAGATATAGGGGCAGACCTAACAGCCTCAGCAGATGGTTCATGGGGTAAGGGATATGGTAGAACAGAAAAAGATAAAATTAGGGGCGCCTGGGTGGCTCAGTTGTTAAGCGTCTGCCTTTGGCTCAGGTCATGATCCTGGGATCCTGCCCTGCGTCAGGCTCCCTGCTCAGCAGGAAGCCTGCTTCTCCCTCTCCCACTCCCCCTGCTTGTGTTCCCCCTCTTGCTGTGTCTCTCTCTGTCAAATAAATAAATAAAATCTTTTTAAAAAAAAACACAAAAATACTTGCTAAGATCAGATGGTAGAATGCCTTGGATACTGCTAAGGAATTTAGACTTGATTTAAACCCTAATAATATCAATAATTCTGACATTTATTGAGTACTTCCTAGTAAAAAAAAACACACACAAGAGCCATTTATATGCTGTCTACAAGAGACTCACTTCAGACCTAAAGAGACATACAAACTGGAAGTGAAGAGACAGAAAAAGATATTCCATGCAAATGGAAGCGAAAGAAAGAAAAAAGACCAGGGTAGCAATTCTTAGACAAAGTAAACTTTAAAACAAATAAAAAAACATGTTTATAAGTATTTTATACATCTTATTTCATTTAATTCTCACAGAAATTCTGAACCATAGGTTGTAACACTACCCTTATTCTACCAATGAGAGAAATAGGACCAAGGAACGTTAAGTAACTTGCCCAGTATCACACACCTACTAACGTGGAAACCAGGATACGACTTCAGACAGGATGATTCCAGAACTCCCACTTTTAACCACTGCATTAAATTTCCTTCAGTAAGCAATAAGGATCCATTAAAGGTTTCTGAGCAGAATCACAGTGTAATGGACATGGGATTTTAGCAAGGTGGGTTTACCAGAAGTTTGCAGAATGGCTTGCAAGTGACAGAGACTGGAAATAGGCAGTCTTTGAGGGAGTCTAATAATGTCAGTGTGGGCTGACAGAACCGACCCCTATGCTGCCAGTAAGAAAGCACAGGAAGGGACCAATGAGGTAGCCAGTGGCACAGGCTGTGAATTGTATTGTAGCTCTACTGTGTGCTAGGCGTTGGGCAAAGCTCTGGGGCAATGTGGTGGAAGAGATGGACAGAGGTAATTAACTAATAGTAAGTGTGCAAACTACTGTCAGGTAAAAGAAATGTAGGGGCCCAACCTACAACAGGAGGAGGGATGGGTGTTCTTTGTATGTAATTACAGCACTACTTACTAAATTAAAATATGTCACACATGAAGTAGTCTTAATATAACATAACCCTGAGAAATAATTTAGAAAAAAAAATCACTTTTTTAGAATTTCTCTCCATAATCCTTAAAAAACAGAAGCCCTTTTCAAGTTAATCATCTTATATCTAAAAAAAGCAAAGGAGGTGGGTTAGTGGTCATGTAATTCACAGAGGTAGCCCAAACTATCAGAGATCAGAAGGTCCTGGGATACAAAATTATACAGAAATAGAATTATATAAGGTCTGTGTTTGTGGATAATGAAAGTGTTACCTTCAAGTAGGTTTTAGAAGTCAGAATGAATAGACATTTTAACTAGAAGATCAAAGGTGCAAATCAAGAAAATTCATCCCCACGCAGAGGTCATCCAAGGTGTAGCAGTTTTTATGAATATTTATATATTCACATGAAACATACTTTATTTGCACTACTTAATAGATTATTGGAATCCCTTAGATATCTTTTCATTCATAAAATGTCATTTCACTGCTATCAAAATGATTATAATATCTGGTACCTCTGCAGACATTTATTTTCCATTTTTCAATGCAGGGATGCTTGTGAAATAGTAGATGTCTTCCTGGAGAGCCGTGCTTAAAGAGCATGTTAGTAGTGAGAATCAAATGTTCTCAGCCACCATCTTCTCTCTCTGGGATACTGTACAGAATCTCTCCCTGGTTCTCCTAGTTCCTTCCCTTATCCCCTCCCCAGCATATCCAGAATGAGCTTTCAAAAAGTAGATCTAATTATATCACCTACCCACCCAGCTTACTATCTTTTACTGGCCTCTCATTGCTCCTAGCCATTACCTGGGAGGCCCTTATGATCTAGTTGGAGCCTCCTACCTTTGCTGTGTACTACTTCCTTTCTCACTCTGTTCTCCAACCACAGTGACCTGTTAATTCATCCATGCTGCCTTCACCTAAGGGCCTTTGCACAAGTGTTGCCTTCTTCCTGAAACAGTTCCCCCACCCCCACCTCTCTCATCCTCCTACTCACCCTTTAGTTCTCAGCTCAAAGGTCACTTCATATATATGTCACCTCCTAGGTGCCAGGCAGTCTTCTGGGTAAAGAGAAAAAGTCCCTCCTCTCATAAGTGGGTATTCTAGGCAGGGAGGCATAAAATAAATGTGAAAATATGCAATCTGTCAGGAGGCTAGATGTGCTAAGAAAAACAAAGCACAGTAAGAAGGAAGAAGCCAAGCAGGGGATGGGATTGTTAACTTTAGACAGGTGGACAGGGAAGGTTTCTCTGCTAAGGGGATATTTGAGCAGAGACTGGAAGGACTGAGGGAGTGTACAGCAGGTGCAGAGGCCCTGCAAGTGAGAGTGCTCTTGACTTGTTCAACGAACAGCAAGGAAGCCAGTGTGGCTGGCCAGGGTGAGCAGCAAAGAGGAGAGGGAGGGAGATGAGGTCTTCAAGAGAATGGGGAAGGGGCTGCAGACTATGGAGGGCCTTTAGGGCATGGTAAGGACCCCCCTCCCCAAGTGATAAGGAGAACTACTGCAAACAAGTAACAGGATTTTACTTTTGTCTTTGAAGACTCCCTCTAGCTTCTGTGCAGCAGAGACAAGAGTAGGAGCCCGGAACCTGCAGGATACATATAGGTGAGAGATGATGCAAGGTGGGACTAAGGTGGTGGAGGGTGAGGAAAAGGGATCAGATTCTAGATATATTTCAAAGGTAGCATGAACAGCCTTCTCTGAACCCCTCATCAAAGCCAGGTCAGATCCCCTTGTTATATTCTCTCACTGAATCATTCACTTAGCACTCATTCAGTTGGTAATTATATATTCTTTGTGTAATTAGGCGGTGGGATAACATTTGGAAGTATTAATGAATACTTTCTGTCTCAGGGAGAGAGTAGACCTCTCAGAAAAAGGAATCTTCTCTTGGATTTTGAGATTTAAAACTTTAAGCCCTGCCTAGAAGGGCCTGGCAAAGACAATAGATTTGGAAGAATACAGAATGAGGATCAGCAAGGCCTCCTACCTTCAGAAGGAGCTAAGGATTGCCCAGGTTAGCAGCAGGTGGGTGAGGAGAGATATGGAGAAGATAGGAAAAAGGTGATTTCAATGGGTCCCTGAGACTGGGTTTGTGCCCTGTTTCTCCTAAGCCAAGGCCTGGAGGAAGGGAAGGAGCAGACATACAGATATATATATATCTATTTGTATATCCATAGTCTATACTTAATGTCTGTGCCCAAGGAATGGTGAATTCCATCAGAGCAGGTGTATCAATAAAGGAATGTTTCTGGCTACAAGTTAAGAGAATTCAATGTTTGTATTTTTCACATAAAGAAGTTTGGTACTGGGCAGATGCTGATATTGTTTCACTACTCAGTGATTATCAGGGATGGTATCTCTATTATATTTTTCTTGTCTCTATGATTTTCCCTCATGGTTGCCATTATTCCAGCCATCATATCTGCAATCAATGCAGAAAGAAAGGGGAGGTATGGCTCAAGCCATGTCTATCTCCCTTTATTAGGAAAGTCATGGCTTTCCAGAAGTCCTCCAGCATATTTAGCTTTATTGTTTTGTATCTCATTGGGCAGAATGAAGTCATGCAACCTTACTGCAGAGAGAGGCTGGGAAATTGAGGAAAAGAATTGCCATGATTGGGCCCCTAGGTGGCTTGGTTGGTTAAGCGACTGCCTTCGGCTCAGGTCATGATCCCGGGGTCCTGGGATCCAGTCCCGCATCGGGCTTCCCTTGCTCTGCAGGGAGTCTGCTTCTCCCTCTCCTTCTGCCTGCCATTCTCCCTGCTTGTGCTCTCTCTCTGGCACATAAATAAAGAAAAATCTTTAAAAAAAAAAAAAAAGAATTGCCATGATTAACAGAGACCAATAATGATGCATCAGCAGTGGCTGGATACATTGCTGCCCCGAACAAAAACTGGGGTTCTGTCAGCAAGGAAGAAGGGGCTCACAAATTGAAAGCAGGGATAATGATTAGGTTTATATGTCCAGTACTCATCACATGCACATCTTAAATGGATATTCAGTTCTAGAGCCAGGATTTAAGGTGTAAATTGCATAGAGTTAAAATTGCCCTTGAACATTTCCTTAGGATGTGGCTGTGTTGGAGGACATGCCATCTCTTTAAAAGCCAACACTCATTTTTACCTTAACAGTGGAACAGATCACTATTTCCACTGGTGAACTAGCTAGCTTGTGTTAGTTCTTCAGTACTAGGATCTTTAAATAACAGAATCACCCTCAATGCAGCAAGATAATTTTATTTTAAGAGGCACAGGGAACCCCTTACCCCAAGCTCATTAAATAAACTGGTAGGTAGAAATGTACTCATTATTTAGATAGTCATCCACATGCTAGAAAGCATATGGCGTAGAGGTGTGGTTAAGAGCCTGTCCAGTGGAGACAGACTGCCTGGGTTTGAAAGCCTGTTGCATCACTGACTAGTTAGTGTCATGACCTTGGGCAAATTATTTAACCTCTGTGTGACTCAGTTTCTTATCTGTGAAATGGGGATAATGGGATAATAACAACCTTGGGGAGGTTGTTGTGAGAATGAAATGAGTTAATACAGGTAAAGACTGTGTCTGACCCATTATAAGTGGTACAGAAGGTTTAGCTATTATTACTGTTGTTATACCATAGTTGCGTTCACTTCTGTTAAGTGTATGTATGATGCTACTCCCAAGTAGAAGGCATTCAATAAACATTTGTTAGTCAGAAAATCACCAACTTCTGGGTCACGGTCACACCAAGGAGACTTTCCTTAGGCAGAACTCCAAGTGTTAGAAGAAAGTCTTTGAATTACAGCTAAATTGGCTCTCTCATGGAAGATACTGCTTGCAATTTGCCTCAACTAAAGCCAGTTTGCACTGTGTTACCTCCCACTGCAGCAAGGTTTATGGGTTGTGAAACTATCTCTCATAATTCATGTAGGCACAGTCTATTGGGCCTCCATTGGACCCAGTGGGAAAGTGGAGAAAGCCAGGAACAACTGGACTATGGCTTCACTTGCAGGACTCACTCAGCTGTAGGATAAGACCAGCAGGAGGTGACCAAATACCCAAATCTGTGTCCGTAAGAGAAGAGGAGCTCAAATCCCACCCAGACTGACATTGCTCTAAGCTAGCACATCTGGTGGGGACAACATGGTCCTAGAGGTTTCTGGGCAAATCTGTGCAAGCTGTCCTACATTGCCCACTCTGACATGTGTGCAATTTCATGATGAGCTTGGGCATGGTCACAGAGCTCCAAACACCTATCAGCAAATGATCAGAGTTAGCACTCAACTGCCATCCCAGGATTGGGCTTAACTATGTTCAGAGTGATGGGGTGGCAGCACTGTGGCAGGCAACAAGTCTCATTTATTTATTTAATCATCCTGATATTGAGAAGATAGAAATCTGTGCCTAGCACTGTAAAAGGCACTGGGGACACAACACTGAACAAAATAGACATGGTCTCTACACATTAAAAAGTAGCTAAACAAGCATAAATAAACATGTAAATACAAATTGTAGTGAATGCTACTGAGGGTTTAGGAGGCTAGGAATAAAGACGCTGACCTCCTACCCGTCCCCCCCACGGCCCCCCCCCCCCACCTTGGTTTAGAAATTAAGAGGCACAGGTGTAAAGGAGATGGAGATAAAAATGTCATCTTCATTGCTGAACAAAAGAACACGGCTGAGGTATGGCCAGCCAGGCTTGTTAATGCTTCCCTCCTGTATTGAACATATCGCCCCTCTCCCCAAAAACCTCAAGGCACAGGGCTGAACATGTCCCATCAAGCCTACCTTGCAGGCATAGTAGCGTCCAGACACCTTCTTTAGGTGTGAGTGATGCGGCCACGCATGCCCAGTTCCTTCTCTCAAAGCCACCAATCAGAGGAGCCGTTGCTCCTCCGCTAGGGGTGGGGCAAAGGGTGAGGCGTGATACTCTAGTAGAGGTCCGTTGGAGACAGAGGGGCTGCGGGGTAAGTGATCCGCAGAAGTATGATAGTAAAAGACACAGTGAGGGATTATAGGAGTTACTCAGTAAGGATCTGGATGTTGGGAAGGTTCCTTTGAGTGGGATATTTAAAACAAGCCCCCAAGCAGTTTGGTTCCAGAACCAAAACTATTTACCTTCAGGAATGGATCCTGGAGAACTTACCATCAAGAAATTGAGTTTTTTTCCCTAAGAGTAATGACACAATATTGAAGAGTTTAAGCATGGGAGTGACATAATCAGTTTGGCATTTTCAGAGGCTTACTCTGCTAACTGTTAGGACTAGAGGCAGACAAGAGGCAGGGTTGCGAGCATTAGCAAATAAAAATTCAGGATACACCATTAAATTTGAAATTCAAATTAACAACAGATAGGCATGTCCCAAATATTGTATGGGACATGCTTATACTAAAACGTGTTCATTGTTTATCTGAAATCATTGTTTATCAGTTGTCCAAGTTTAACTGGATGCTCAAAGTTATTTGGCAAGCCTAGCAAGGGGGGGAAGAAGCAGAGAAACCAGCTAGGATGTTATTGCAAGATTTGGTGATGGTGGAGATGGCAAGATGGGCCAATGATAGAGAGCTCCCCATTCCTTTGTCTCAGGGAACTACCCCCAGGCAAAGAAAGCTTCTCTCTTTTCCACCATCCATGTATAAAGGAGTGGGTAGATCCCACTCCTGTTTTGCTTGGTAATGGATTGATGTAGTGGGTGAGGGCAAGAGTCTGGGGTCAAGGGTGACTCAGACTCTGGGTGAGCCATTGGATGGACAGAGGTTCCAGTGCAGTCCATGTCACAGAATGAGAATAACATTAGTTTTGACATTTCAGTCTGCTACTGCCTTGTAAAGCTATGCACCCTGTGTAGCCATATTTATTGCAGTACTTACCAGTTTGTTAACTGACTTCAGTATAATCTGGTATTGAATCTGAGACAGAGGGAAAGAGCCGTGTGTACTGCAAATAAAAGTAGCATAAACACTGTGCAATCCTAGCACTGCCATGCCTAATGTGACGTTGCACGTAGCTGAGAAAATTGTCAGAAGCCTCTAGGCCAGAAGACAATGAAATTAGTCCGTAGGTGAGGGGAACACTGTGTGACTCTGGGCAAGTCCCTTAAGGTGTCCTTGGATTATGTCATGTGATGTAAATGTAGCCTCCCCTATTCCATGGCTGTTGTGAATGTCATGAACTAAAAATATAAAAAATCTTTTAATGATATTCTGATACTGTTATGGACAGAATGTTTGTGTCCCCACCCCACCAAATTCATATGCAGAAGCCCTAACCGCCAATGTGATGGTATTTAGAGATGGGGCCTTTGGGAAGTAATTAGAGTTAGATTCGATCATGAGGATGGGACCTTCATGATGAAATTGGTGGCCTTCTTAGAGGAGGAAGAGATCTTCCTCTATTCTCCCCCCCCCCCATCCGTCTTCATACCACACAGAAGAAAGGCCATGTGAGGACACCTGAGAAAGTGACTTGTTGTAGACCAGGAAGAGTCCTTACCAGAACCTGCCCAGGCTGGCCCCCTGATCTCAGTTTTCTAGTCTATAGAACTATGAGAAATAATTTTCTGTTGCTTAAGCCACCCAGTCCATGGTATCTTGTTATGGCATCCTGAGCGGACTAAAATAGGTACTATTATTTTCACGAAAGTAATCAGGTATAAGCAAACTAGAATTTTAACAGTAAAGCAAAATCTGTTGCTATTTTTAGTCTCCAGTGAATGTTCTGAATCTGTAAGCTAGGCCACCCCTCACCTACAGTCTCAGGTCTCAAGACCTGGAGTAAATTACATTGTGTGTATTGCCATGCCCTCTTTTCTGCCTCCCAACTGCACACATTAAAAGCAGCCTTAGAGTAGGGGCACCTGGGTGGCTAAGTTGTTGAGCGTCTGCCTCGGCTCAGGTCATGATCCCAGCATCCTGGGATCGAGCCCCGCATCGGGTTCCCTGCTCCGCAGGAAGCCTGCTTCTCCCTCTCCCACTCCCCCTGCTTGTGTCCCCTCTCTCACTGTCTCTCTCTGTCAAAAAAAAAAAAAAAGGAGCCTCAGAGGGACCTGTGTGGCTCAGTGGGTTAAGCGTCTGCCTTCGGCTCAGGTCATGATCTCAGGGTCCTGGGATGGAATGGAGCCCCTCGTTGACGGGTTCCCTGCTTAGCAGGGAGTCTGCTTCTCCCTCTCCCTCTGCCCCTCCCCGCGCTGTGCTCTCTCTCTCTCTCTCTCTCTCTCTCAAGTGAATAAATAAAAAAACTTAAAAAAAATAAAATTAAATAAATGTAGCCTTAAAAGGAGATGTCACAAAAGGTGTAAGTGTGTGAGGAAGTGGAAGGAGAATTGGTTGCTAGGAAACCAGGGAACCAGTCTAGCCAAACAGTTCTAGGTGCTTAGGGACTGTGTGGATTGTGCTGACTACATATATGTGAGCACCGGGGGCATTTCTCTTTTAGCATCAACTAGAAAACTGGAGCATCCAGCCCTCCAGTCAGAAATCTGGCTCTGACATCAGACATAAAAAGATGCTGAATAATGTACTAAACCAGTAAGACTTTCCATTACTTGAAAGTAGAAAATTTATTATATAACTGGGGAGTCCAGGGTGGATATTACTTCAGGCACGGCTGAATCCAGTAACTGGAATGATGTCATTAGCTCATTCTCAATCTCTTTCTCTCTGCGTAAAGCAATTCTCACTTATTTGTCTGCCTCTAAGTGGGCTCCCTGCAAGGAGTAGGGAAGAGGTAGTCTGGCTTTAGAGAGCTCCCCATTCCTTTGTCTCAGGGAACTACCCCCAGGCAAAGAAAGCTTCTCTCTTTTCCACCATCCATGTATAAAATCCCACAGAAGGACTCTGATAGCTCTGCTTGGCTCAACAGGTCCTGTTGGACCGATTACCAGGTCCCAGGTAGCAGGTTACTCTGATTTGCAGCCCCACCAGAACGATATGGAATAGGGAGAGGCAATTCCCCAAAGAAAAATAGGATCAGTTACAAGAAGATGAAGGAACGGAAGTAGGCACATTGAAACAGCAGATATCCACTGTCCACTGTGTACCTAAAAAGATGTCTACAGTTTGCTGTGACTTCTATCCACATGGAAATTTTTATAAAAATTACTTATGAAGGATACCCACTGGAGCATTGTTTGTAATAAAAGAAAACTGGAAACAATTCTAATGTACATCTATACAGAAGTGGTCAAATAAATTGTTATATTCATGCAGTGTAATACTACATAGCAATTACAAAGGAAGTAGAGTTATATTTACTGACTTAAGAATGACATTTTGGTATATGCTAAGAGGAAAAATTAAGTTACAAAATGTAAATTTTACAAAATGTACAATTTTTGTAAAAAATTAATATTTAGTTAAAGAGGGCACATACTGCATGGAGCACTGGGTGTTATATGCAAACAATGAATCATGGAACACTACATCAAAAACTAATGATGTAATGTATGGTGATTAACATAACATAATAAAAAAATTAATATTTAGAGAAATAACCCTATCAGCCTATGCCTCCCCCCAATTTACCTGTGGCTTCCTTGTGGGAACTTATTACTGGATTCTTCTTTTGTGTTTTAAACTCTTGAACATATGGTATTTTACATAAGCATATATTAGTTTTATAGTTTAAAAAGATGAAAAAATCTGTATGGACTTTAAAAGTGACTTTATTGAGATATAATCCATGTATCATAAATGCATCCTTTTAAATATACAATTCAGTATTTTTTTGTATATTCGGAGTTGTGCAGACATTACCACTATCTAATTCCAGCACATTTTCATCACCCCAAAAAGGAACTCCGGAGCCATTAGCAATCACCACCCAGTCTCCCCTCCCCCACAGCATCTGGAAAACACTAATTTACTTTCTGTTTCTATAGATTGCCTATTCTGGGTATTTCCTACAAATGGAATCAGTACAATATGTGGTCTCTTGTGTCTGGCTTCTTTCACTTAGGATAATGTTTTCAAGATTCATTCATGTGATAGCATGTATCAGCACTTCACTCTGTTTTATTGCTAACGAATATTCAATTTTATGAATGTACCACATTTTTAAAATTCTGTTCATCAATTGATGGACATTTGGATTCATTCTATTTTTGACTGCTATGGATAACACTGCTATGAACGTTCATGTATAGGTTTTTGTGTAGACATGTTTTCAGTTCTCCTGAGTATCTACCTAGGAGTGGGATTCCTGCGTCATATGGTAACTCAACTTTTAACTTTTTGAGGAACTGCTGAATTGTCTTCCACAGTGGCTATACCAATTTACATTCCCATCAGCAATGTATAAGGGGCACAGTTTCTCTACATCCTTGTCAACACATTTTACTGTCTGTGTTTTAATTTTAGCCATCCTAGTAAGATGGATTTTACAGAAGACATTCATATGTTTTCTTTGAAGAAATATCCATCCAAGTCCTTTGCTCATTTTAGTAATTGGGTTATTTTCTCTTTATTGTTGCATTGTAAGAGTTCTTTATGTATTCTGTATGCAGATGAAATATTGTCTCCTGTTGTGTGGGTTTTCTTTTCCCTTTCTGATCATATACTTTATTTTTCCTTTTGTCACTTGTACTTTTGGTGTCATACCTAAGAAACCACTACCTAATGCAAGTTCATGAAATTTTACACCTATGTTTTATGAATTTTAAGAATTTTAAGGAGATTAAATGATATCTCATTATGATTTTGATATGCACTTCCTTAATGACTCATGACATTGAACATCTTTTCATGTATTTGTTGGCAATTTGTATATCTTCTTTAAAGAAATGTCTATTCAAGTCCTTTCCCCATTTTCAGATTAGATTGTTTTTCTTTTGTTGTTGGTTTAAAGAACCTCTCTATATATCCTGGATATGAAATCCTTACTAGATATATGATTTGCAAATATTTTCTTCAATTTGTAGGATGTCTTTTCACTTACTTTATAGTGTTGTTTGATACACAAACAGTTTTCATTTTTATGAAATCCAGTTAATTTATTTTTTCTTTTGTTGCTTGTGCTTTTGGTGTCATATCTAAGAAAGCCTTGTCAAATCCAAGATCATGGAGATTTACACCTATGTTTTCTTCTAAGCGTTTTATAGTTTTAATGCTTATACTTAGCTCTTTTATCCATTTTGAGTTAATTTTTGTGTGTGGTGTGAGGTAAGGCTCCAACTTCATTCTTTCACATGTGGAAATCTAGTTGTCCCAGGACCATTTGTTGATGGATATGAAGCACTTTTTGAAAACATGGTTTTGGTGGCTATTTACTATCCCATAGTATATCACTCCTTGTTTACACATTCTTCCCTCACTTTGTGGTGCCTTAGATATGCATATCATTTACTTTCTGCCTACATCTTTCTTTAGGGAACTTGTCCAGCTAACAGCTCAAAAAACAAAAACAAAAACAAAACACCTAGAGATTTCATGATCATTGCCTTTGGACATGGCTGATTAAACTACAGGTAGATATTCAGCCAAAACTGAGTCCATCAGATTTTTCCTTTGGGAATTTGACATTGGCTACTAAAACTATGTTATATTTATGGATATGGGTTTATAGGTAATGTAAACTCTGGAGATTGAGGTTATTATGATGAAGTCTGTATAGAGGG
The DNA here is from genome assembly GCF_002201575.2 of Neomonachus schauinslandi. NCBI lineage: Eukaryota > Metazoa > Chordata > Mammalia > Carnivora > Phocidae > Neomonachus > Neomonachus schauinslandi. Next base: position 129,797,605 of record NC_058403.1, read on the forward strand.
GACAGAGGAAGCTGGCTATAAAATAGAAAGAAGCTGTAGACACATTTAAAATAGAGACCATGAGAAATGCAGAGGTTTGTGGCTGGGTAACTGTCCAGGTCTCATGATGCCCATAAGATCTTCCCCTTCCTTTGCTTCCTCTCTTTTTTGAATGGATGTCTGCTCCTTTGCAAACTTTCCCTAAGACAGCCCTTGTATTGATTAGGAATCTTGGTTGCAAGAGACAGAAAACTCAGTTTAACTGGGGTAAGCCAATAAAGGACTTGTTGGCACACATGCCCAGAAAGTCCAGGGAGTAGCTTGATCTAGGAACTCAAAAATGTCGTCTAGACCTGGTTCTCTCCATCCTTCAGCTCTATTGCCTGCAGTTTCTTAGGAACTCTTGTCTTCAATCATTCAGACTATCAACAGTCTCAAAAGAAAGAAAGAACTCTTTCCTGTAGCTCCTATACAAATCTGAGATTCACTCTGATTGTGACCATATTGTGTGAGTCTTGGCCCATCCCTGAACCAATCCCAGGGGGGATCCAGTACTGGGTCTGAGTCATATGTCCACTCCTGGTGCACAGGGAAACCTCACTGGAACCACACTGACTGAAAATGAAGAGGGAGGTTTTCACAAAAGAAACTCTGGATTCTGTTATGAAATAAAATAAATGGAATGCTGAGTAGCCAAAGAAACAGCAGAAGTTCAACACATACATTTAGATTGATTCTAATGTTTTGCTATTACTTATGTGAACAACCTTATATATAAATATTTGTTGATATCTCTCATTATTTCTTTAGGATATTGTTTCAGTTCTGTTGCTGCATTACACACCATCCCAAAGTTAGTGGCTTAAAACAACGACACGATTTCTCACTATTCCGTGGGTTGATTGGGCTCAGCTGGGAAATTCTGGTCCATGTGGTATAGCTGAAGTCACTCATGTGGCTGTACTCAGCTGATAGCTTGGGTTGGGCTGCATCATCAAAGACAATCTCACCTCCTCCAGGGCTCTCCATGTGCTGGTTTTTTGGGCTTTTTTTTTTTTTTTTTTTTAATCATTTCATAGTGAAACCTGAGCTTCTTTGCAGCATGGTGACAGGTTCCCAAGAAGGAAAAAGAGGAAACTACCAGATAAGCCTTTTAAAAAAGACTCAGGCTTGGATGTCCCAGTTCATCACTTCTGCTTCATTCTGTTAGTCAAAACAAGTCATAGGGCCTGCCAAGGATTCAAGGGGAGAGAGATATAAATATACTCCTAGAAATGGAAATACTAGGAGAAAGAGTATGCATATGTTAAGATTCATGATGCAGATTATCAAATTGTCCCCCAGAAAGGCTTCTGCAATGTATAACCACCACCCCCAAGCAGTGTATAAGAGCACGTATTTCACCATGCAAATGCCAACCTTTAGCAGTTTCATAGTATTAAGGACAACAGTGTGATTGTGCTTTATTAATGTTGAAGAGTTTCAACTTTTTCATATACTTATTGGCCTTTAAAATATTTTAAATATATATGGTATTAAGAATTATGATACAGCATACATACACGTACCACCATCTAGTTTAATAAAAAGCATCTTACCATGAAATGTTCTGTGGGTCCTTCCTTTTTTCCATTCCCTTCTCTCCCTCAAAGGTAACTATTATTCTGAATTTTGTGTTTACATTCTCTTGCCCTTATTTTTTTTTCAGCTCTATTGAAGTATAATTGACAAATAAAATTATAAGATATTTAAGATGTACAACATGATTTCATATATGTATGAATTCCCTCCATCAAGTTAATTAATTAACACACAGATCACCGCACATATTTACCTTTCTCTTAATGAGCCTTGCCCTTATTTTCTTTTATCTTTTGTAACAGCTTTTTTGAGATATAATTCACATACCATGCAGTGAACTCATTTAATCTGTATAATTGGATGGTTTTTAGTATATTCAGAGTTGTGCAACCATCATCACAATAAATTTTAGAACATTTTTATCATCCCCCAAAGACATCCTGTACCCTTTTACCCTTACTTTTGCATTCCCCAACTTGCCCTGTCCCCACCCTAGGCAACTATTAATCAACTTTATGTCTATTTAGATTTGCTTATTTGTGAAATTTCATATAAATGGAGTCGTACAATGTGTGGCCTTTGTGACTAGCTTCTTTCACTTAGTGTAATGGTTTTAAGGTTCATCCACATTGTAGTCTATATTAGTACTTCATTCCTTTTTATTGCTAATAATATTATATGGATAGACTACTTTTTATTTATCCATTCACCTGTTGAAGGGCATTTAGGCTGTTTCCATTTTTTTACTGTTATGAATAATGCTGCTATGAACGCTTGCATACGTATGTTTTGTGGGGACTTGTTTTCAATTCTCTTTAGAGTGTTTCAGTACCTGGATATGGAATTTCTGGGTTATATGGTAATGCCATATTTAACCTTGTGAGGAACTACCAGGATGTTTTCCAATGTGACTGAACCATTTCACATTCTCACCATAAGTATATGTCAGGGTTTCAGTTTCTCCACATCCTTACCAACATTTGGTATTATCTGTCTTTTTTTTTTTTTTTTAAGATTTTATTTATTTATTTGACACAGAGAGAGATAGCAAGAGCAGGAACACAAGCAGGGGGATTGGGAGAGGGAGAAGCAGGCTTCCCGCCGAGTAGGGAGCCCGATGCGGGGCTTGATTCTAGGACCCTGGGATCATGTCCTGAGCCGAAGGCAGACGCTTAATGACTGAGCCACCCAGGCACCCCTTTGTTTTTTATTATAGTCATCTTAGTGAGTATGAAGTGGTATCTTGTGATTTTGATTTACATTTCTCTGAGAGCTAATGATGTTGAGCATATTTTCATGTTCCTATTTGTCCTTCTTTTGTGATAGTTTAAACATGTTTATACTTTTAAATAATACATTGATTAGCTTTACATATTTTAAAATGTATGTTAATGGATTCTATGTGCAAATTTGATTTATGTATTTATTAAATTTGACATTTTTGAGGTTCACCCATGTTGATGCATGTTGCTGTAGTTTATTTTCACTTCTGTACACAATTCCATTATGTGTATCTAGCACACAAGAATTTATTCATTCTTCTATTGATGGACATTTGGATTATTTCCAATATTTTTGCTTATGTTCAGGAAGCTATGAATATTCTTATACACACATGCAAAAAGTTCTCTAGGGCCTAAATAGAAGTGGAATTGTTGGATCATAAGGTATACAAAACTTCAACACTACTAGATAATGTTGAAGTGTCTTCCAATGCTGTTGTAGCAATTCACCCTCCCCCAACAGTGTTCGAGAATTTCTGTTGCTCTATAGTCTCTCCAACATTAGATATTATCAGATTTCTTAATTTTTGCTAGCTTGTAGGAGTGAAATTGTATTTTCGTGTGGTTTTAATTTACATTCCCCTTGTTACTAATGAGATTGAGCATCTATTCATGTGTTTATGGGCCATTCATATTTTCTCTTCTCTGAAGTGCCTAAGTCTTTAGTCTGTTTTTCTGTTATGCGGTCTTTTTCTTATTGATTTGTGGAAGCTTTTACAGTGTACTTTGTTACTGATACTTTGTTAGTTGTATATGTTGCAAAGATTTCCAAATTTTGGTCTCTCTTTTTATTCCCTTTCAGTATCTTTTGATAAACAAAAATTCTTGATTTTAATGTAACTAAAGCTATAATCATATGTTATATGATTTTTGTGCCTTTTGGTATCTTATTGAAGAAATCCTTTCCTAACTTCAAAGTCGTAAAGCTGTACTCCTATATTGTCTTCTAAATGCTTGGTATATGTCTGTTTTTCATATTTAAATATTTGCTTGACCTAGAATTGATTTTGGTGTATGGTATGAAGAAGTATGTATAGTGTAGAATAGATAACCAATAGTCCCAGCACAATAGAAAAGCCCATCCTTTACCCACTGGTCTATTTTGCCAATTTTGCCATATATGTAGTTTCTATATATGTGTAGATCTATCTCTAGGCTCTCTATTTTATTCCATTGGACTTTTTGTCTATTCTGTATCAATTATATAGTGTTTTAACAACTATATCTTTATAATATGTGTTGATATATGGTCAGGCAAGCTCCCATCTTATTCTCCTTTTGGGGAATATTTTGGCTATTCCTGACTCTTTGCTTTTCCATATACAATTTTGAATCTAGCTTCTTGAGTTAAAAATAAAGGCTTGTTGCAATTTTTGTTAAAACTACATTGATTCCAGGGGCGCCTGGGTGGCTCAGTTGTTAAGTGTCTGCCTTCAGCTCAGGTCCTGATCCCAGGGTCCTGGGATCAAGCCCTGCATCAGGCTCCCTGCTCCATGGGAAGCCTGCTTCTCCCTCTCCCACTAACCCCCTGCTTGTGTTCCCTCTCTAGCTGTGTCTCTGTCAAATAAATAAATAAAATCTTAAAAAAAAAAAACCACATTGATTCTGTAGATTGATTAGGGGAGAATTGATATCTTCATAACATCAAATTTTCCAATATATCCGCATAGTATAATTTCTCTCTTATTTTTGTCTTTTTAAATACAGTTCACATAGTTGTATAATTTTCTCTATTAGGCCTTCCATATCTCTAGTAAAATTATTTCTAGGTACTTAATATTTTTTTTAATGCTACTGTAAATGGTGTCCCTTCAAATTTATTCTAAGTATTGATTATATGTAGAAATGCACTAGACTTTTATATATGGATTTTTGTATCCGGAGAACTTGTTCACATCTTTAGTGAACTCTAATATTGGTGTGTAGGTTCTCTGGGACTCATGTGTAGATATATCAATTATGGATAATGACTGTTTTATTGTGAATTACATCTTACCTTTTTTCTTTAACTTTCTTTTTTGTGTTTGCTAAGACCTTCAGTACAAGGTTGAATATAAGAGATAATGGCAGGTGCTCTGTTGGGTTTTTTTTTTTCCCTCCTGAACTTAAAAGAAATGCTTTCAATATTGCACAATTAGGTATAATGTTTTCTGTAGGATTTTGGTAGATACCGTTTATTGCTTAAGGAGTTTCTTTGTATTACTAGTTTGTTAAGAATGTTTATCAGAAATGTATGTTGAATTCTAGGAAATATTTTTACTGTGTCTACTAAGGTAATTTATAATACTTCTCCTTTAGACTAAGATTATAGTAAATTATATTAATTGATTTTCTAATGTTAAACTAACCTCTCATTCCTGCGATAAACCTACTTTAGTCATTGTTACTACCTTTAAAAGAAACCTGTTTTCTGGATTTAGTTTGCTAATATTTTGTTTAGGACTTTTGTATCTGTGTTCATGACTTGAAATTGACTTTCAGGGGTGCCTGGATGGCTCAGTCAGTTAAGCATCTGCCTTTGGCTCAGGTCATGATCTCAGGGTCCTGGGATTGAGCCCCACATCGGGCTCCCTGCTCGGCAGGAGCATGCTTCTCCCTCTTCCTCTGCCTGCCACTCCCTCTGCTTGTGCTCTCTCTCTCTCTGTCAAATAAATAAATAAAATCTTAAAAAAAAAAAAAAAGAAATTGACTTTCAATTTTTTTTCTCACATTATCTTTGTCAGTTTTTACTATGAAGATTATGCTAGCCTCTTCAGATTTTTTGAGGAGTGTTCCTTCTTTCTCTGTACTCTGTAATATTTTTCACAGGATTAAAATTTTTATTACTGCATAGGCCTGGTTTTTTTTGTGTGATTTTAAACTTTTGGGTTATTTTGTAGGCTTAGAATTATTCAAGTTCTTCTTGAGTCAATTTTGTTGATTTCTATTTTTCTAGAAATTTATACATTTCATCTAAGTTTTTGAATGTATTGGCACTCTTTTTTAATAATATTCTTTTATTTTAATATTGGAAGTATTACAAGGTATATCTTCATTTTCATTCTTTAGACTTGTCTTCTTTTTTTTCTTCTTTGATCAATCTAATTTTGATCTTGTTGATTTTCTGGATTATATTTTTGATTGTATCTTTTTTTTTAAAGAATTTATTTATTTATTTGAGAGAGAGAGAGCATGGGAAGGGGTAGGAGCAGAGGGAGAAGCAGACTTCCCACTGAGCAGGGAGCCTGATATGGGCTTGATCCCAGGACTCTGAGATCATGACCTGAGCCAAAGGCAGATGCTTAACTGACTGAACCACCCAGGTGCCCTTATTTTTTTATTGTATCTTGACCAATGTGTAGAGTAGTATAACTACTACCACAATCAAGATATAGGATATTTTTATCACTGTAAAAAATTTCTTCATGCTGTAGCCTCTCTAATCTGAGATTTTGTGGTCAAACCCTCTTTCATCTCTAACATCTGGTTTTACTACTGATATTTTCTCAATAGACTTACCTGTTCCAGAGTGCCATTTAGTTTAAATCATACAGTACACAGTCTTTTGAGTTTGGCTTCTTTCACTTAACATTATTTTACTCTTAATTTTACTCTGTCTTAATTCTTCTTGACTTCTGAAGCAGTACCAGTGTTTAGAAGCAGAAATTATTGCAGAAGAAATAAAAGAACAATTACTAACTTGTTGCTCTACCCTCCCAAGGACAATTTCCTTAATATTTGTGTATATTTCTATCAAGTTTCTTAATCTACTCTTGTTTAATTTTATCAATTGCCAAATTAAAATTTCAAATCATAAAGGCAGTTTGTACTCACGGTGACAATTTAAACAGTATTGAAGGGCTATAAGAAGCTGTCAGTTTCTTGAGTGTTTCTGAGGACATTTTATATGTGTATGCATATATTCTTTTCTTCACATATAGTATCATAATATACAAACTCCTCTCCTTCTTGTTTACTTACTGCACAGACTGCTGGCTATTACCAGTACCTGTTTTCTTCCTTTTCCTTCATTATAAAGCCTCAGAATTTTAGCTGAGTATTTGGGTGCCCACAATAAAGACTACATCTCATATCTCTATTAGAAGAACACTTGGCCCTAGGACTAAATTCTGGCCAATGAGAGGTAAGCACAAGTACTATGTGGAACTTCTGATATCGTCATAGCTGGTAAACACTCTTTTCTCCTTCTTTTTCTCTTATCCTAATGCCTAGTATGCAGATGTTGTATCTGGAGCTCTGGCCCCCTTTCTTGGACCATGAAGACAAGGGCCACATCATAAGGATGATAGAGCACTGGCCTGGGAGAATCCTAGGTCCCTGAGGACTTCATCAAGCAGATCAGCTACACTAGCTTTAATGTCCTTCTCCAGACTTTTACATGAGACAGAAATAACCCATCATCAAATGGAATTACAGAATCCAAATTTTTAAGTGTCGATATTGTCAAATGTTTCTCATTTTTTTTTCCATAAAAGTTTGCACCATAGTGTTTCAAAGTGTCAGTTTTCATACATCTTAAGATGTTTTCAAATGTTAAATGAAGATCTTCATCCTAGGATGAAGAGTAACTATAGAGACACTTGGTTTATTGTGCTGAATTTATCAACTTAGTACAAAGGGAAGACTTTACTGTTGCTAGAACTGGCAGGCAACCCCAAGGCTCAGAAACAGGCTTGCTGGCTGTTAGGTGGAAAACTATAGCTTGGCTTTTACAAGGAAAATGCCCTTGGAGACCATCTGCTAACACCCCTCACTTCCAATTTACAGTTGAAGACACCATCTCCCGCAGAGGTACATGTTGCCTGACTTAATGGACAGAAGGCATCTGGATTGCATGATCTGGATAAATCATATCCTCTTCAGCCTCAGTTTCTTTATGTGTTAAAGGACACAACATTCAAATCTCACAGAGATGTTGTCAATATTAGACAAGCTCTCCTATAATACGTGCCTTACACAATCACTGGCACAGAAGTGCTCAAAAATAGCCCTCCCCCACCCCCTCTACTGCCTGTTCACCCAAGACTGTAGCACATTGTCTTCCATGGGCTTCCTCCCTCAGCTGGTGCATGCTCATAAATTTTCTTGAAGGATTGTTTGCTGAGGCAATTGGCTCTTCAACTTTACTTCTAAATAGCAGATCAGGTTTCTCTCCTGTAAAACTGCAGCGTTAATTCTTAAGTAGGATCTCAGCAACTATGATAAACCCGTAACTGGGAACTAGCTTTGGCAATGACAATGATAAAACAGATTTTAGCGGCAGGTGTTTGAAGCCCAGTGTTTGGCTGAGTTTCCTTTGTTAATCCCTGGTTTCAAAGGAGAAAATGATCTTTGCCTGTTTACTTTGCTTGAGTGGTCTGCTGAGGTCAGCAGAATCCTATTAATTATCGAATTAGACAGGTAGTGGCTTTCTTTAAAGTTTCCTGTTGTTCTGAAACTTGAGAGTATTAGTTTAGATAGTTTCTGAATTGGGATGGCACTTAGGCTATGTGGTAGCTTTATAGGTGCAATTAGACTCAATGTATGCTAGTTTTATTATCTCAGTAAACTGTACATGTTCTTTTTTTTTTTTTAAGATTTTATTTATTCATTTGACAGAGACACAGTGAGAGAGGGAACACAAGCAGGGGGAGTGGGAGAGGGAGAAGCAGGCCTCCCGCGGAGCAGGCAGCCCGATGTGGGGCTCAATCCCAGGACCCTGGGATCATGAGCTGAGCTGAAGGCAGACACTTAACGACTGAGCCACCCAGGTGCCCCAAACTGTCCATGTTCTTAACATCAGCTTTTCTTTAACTGTCTTCCTGGGTCATCAACATCCGTATTTTCAAATTATAGGTCCTTTTAGGGTAGGCATCGAAATATTTGTGATTTTGTCCTCTACAACACCAAAGACAAGTACTTTGTATGTGACAGGTGCCAAATGAGTCAGTTAATGAATAAAAAAATGAATGCGTAAGCAAACAAAAGCTTTGCTCCGGTTTTATTTCTTCGATTAAATATTCAGTTATGTCACAAAGGTCATAGAAATTTGTGAGCTTAACAGATCATAATCCCATCATAAGAGACCTTTCTTTAACCTCTACTTTTAAGAAATGAGTTCTGTATCAAGTAAGAGTAGGTTCAGCAGAGACTGACAGAAAGTCTAAAATAAGAGTGGCTTGAATAGATGTGTAATTCAGTGTAATCTCCTCTCACATAGTAGAAGCCTAGAAGTATCCATTCAGAAATAGCGTGGCCCCTCATGGTGACAGGTAATCAGGCTCCATTCATTGTAGCTCTGTTGTCCTCAGTATGTAACTTCTACCTTCATGGTCTAAGATGGCTACTCATACTCCTGCCATCCTATCAGCAGTCCCACTTGAGAGAAGAAAGAATACACCCTCTTCTTTAAAGACACTTCCTGGAAGTTGTTTCTATCACTTCTACTTACACTTCATTGGCAAGAACTCAGTCCCATAAGAGTCTGGGAAATGTAGCCTTTGTTTTGGGCAGATGTGTGTCTGCCTACATTCAGGGGTTCTATTGCTAAAGGAAAAAGGTGTGAACAGATATTGGGGAACAAATAGGTGTCTTAGCCATAGTTTCCCTCTGTTATTTGGATAAAGTATGAACTTATAATTATTAACAACAAAGCCCTGGCTGATGTAGTCATTGCTTGGTCTCTGGCCTCAACCCAGATCACTTATTTATACTGTTTTAGCTGTTTTCCTACTCTGTTTCTCTAAAGGATCGGGCTGCACCCCGACCTCAGCACCTTTGCACATGTTTTTATTGCTGGGATTTAGGAATCCTAGGTTAGGTTTCTCTGTCCCCATGACACTTTCTCATAACATCTTGTATTTCCTCTTTGTAGGACCTATCACAATTGCAATTATAAATTATGTAATAATTTGCTTTATATCTATCTCTCCCACTAATCTGTAAGTCATGCGAGTGCAGGGATTTTGTTTTGTTCATGACTGTATTTCCAGCACCTAACACAGCATTTGGCACAGATTAGGCACTTAATAAGTCTTTGCTAAATAAATGAATGAACTTTCTACTGGGACTTTCTCATTTTACAGATGAGGTAATAGTTTAACCAGAGTACTCAAGGATTGTGGATTTTAGTTTTTTTAATCAGTTGGTTAAAATGACAGTTTCATATAAAGTTGAAAATCTTTTTGAAATGTTGTTAAAAAACAAAAATTTCACCAGGTAAAATTTGAAGACCTAGTTGGCTTTAATGAACTATTTAGGAATTGGGCAGTATCCCATCTACCAAGTAGAAAGGAGCTCCAAAGATCTGTACAAAAGGGAAGATGTTTAAAAGCAGAGAGAGAGTGCAACAAAAAAGTCATCAACAAAAAAGGATTATTTCAGCCAAAGTTACCTTCCTTTAGGGGACAAAAGGGTCTTATTAGATGAATTACCTCTCTGGTGCTGACCAGGAAATTCTAGACTGACCAGTTAAGATTGCATTCCTCAGGAAGATTGAAACTGCAGTTAGGTTAAGTGTTAAGCCCTGGTTTAGTGACATGGGCCTGGCACAAGTGACTCTATTTTAGGCCTGTGATTTTGCTTTTAATAATGTTTGGTCTAATTTTTTGCCTTAGTAAGGACAGTACACCAAACAATATTTATTTATTTTTCCCTTGATGGTCAGGATCTTGATGTGTGTAAGGGTCAACATTATAGCAATTGATCAGCACTGACAAAAACTACAGATGCAGAATGAGAAAGAAATGGCTGGAATCTGCACTGACTCTGGGATAGAACTTGGACAGTTGCTTTAAACAAATGTGCTTAATATTAGTGTGTTTTCTTCTCAATCACCTCTTTCTCCCAAAGTAGTGTGCCAAAAATTTCTAGTGATTGTGTTTCCCAGTTGATGGAAGATTTTTTTTTTTTTTAATGCAGGAACTGTCACACTTGTTTTGAAAGAAAAAAATAACTTTTTAAAAAAGTGTCATTCAGGGCGCCTGGGTGGCTCAGTTGGTTAAGCGACTGCCTTCGGCTCAGGTCATGATCCTGGAGTCCTGGGATCGAGTCCCGCATCGGGCTCCCTGCTCGGCAGGGAGTCTGCTTCTCCCTCTGACCCTCTTCCCTCTCATGCTCTCTGTCTCTCATTCTCTCTGTCTCAAATAAATAAATAAAAAATCTTTAAAAAAATAAAAAATAAAAAAGTGTCATTCAAATGGTGGGGCCGTGAGTAACAGTCATGTCTGAGTTCAACAATTCTTTTTTTTTTTTTTTGAGTTCAACAATTCTTTTTTTTTTAAAACAGTGGAGGAAAGTGGCATTATTTCTTGTCATCCTCATCTTTAAATATCAGCTGCTAGAATCAACATGAAGGAGGGAGGCCAGGGAGAAGGAAGACGATCTCCGGAATACCCTGAATTCCAGTGATGGCCCAGAAGAAGCTTACCGAATGTCATGGCTTAGGAGTTTAAATTGTTTTGAAAGCTGTGAGTCTCAGTTTTTCTGGGATATAGGACTTCGATGGATTGAGGAAACAGAATCTTTACATTTCTCACAGGTTCCTCAAGCTATAGTATTTTTTTTTTTTGGCATTTGCGTAAGATTTTAATTTAATAAAGCATGTCTTTCATCTTTAAAAAGTTTAGTATTTTTAGTCTTTTTCTTTAATTCCCTGTAACTAAAAATGGACATGTTCCCCCAAGCATTTAAAATAACATTAAATTACTGTTATGTATTTTCCCCAAGGTCAAAGTCTCCTTGCCTTCCCCCAGCACCTCACTGCCTCTGTCAATGTTGGCATCTCTCACCTTTGAAATACAGGAGAATTAGCAAGTTGCACAGCTAAAAGTAGGAGATGAAAGGATGTGGAAGCAAAATGTATGATGGTGACAAACTTTAATTTGAACAGAAGCCAGTTCTATTCCCAAGCTGTTCCCAAAATAATTTATCTTCTAGAGAAATTTAGTCATCAAAGTCTAAACACCAACCAGGAGTAAAGGCTAAAATTTTATCCATTTAAAAATGCTACTTCACAGTGTATATCAGCAATTAACACTTCAGATGGGATGGTGTGGTTTAAAATATGCTCCTCTCTCTTCTAGTTAAGAGTCCTGTCGACCTAATCTTAATAGGGGGGTTTGAATTGATGGGGACAACTAGGCTTTCAGGCAAGGTAACTGTCAGTCCATGAATGTTCTAGCTACTTAATTTTCAGTATGATATGATCAAGGAGAAATGCAATCAATCAAATAGGGCTTCAGCGAGGGGCAGAGGAGAGGGGTGGGGAGGAGTAGTTCCCAGGGCAATGACAGGATACAGGTAGATCATGGCTACAGTGTTTCTGCCCAGTGGGGAAATTCTATTTTAGACTTGGTTGCCAATGAGGAAGTGACACTTCCTGTCACATAGATGTTAAACAGTACCTCCCTTTGCCCTGGCTAAGTGGCAGATGCCACCCAAATGTAGGTGGAATAGAAGAGTCTTACACAGCCCAGAATAGAAGAGAGTCTTGCACGGCACTGCCATTCCTAGGGGAGTACGTGAAGTAGGGAGCCAGCATTTTTGGTAGGCAGAGCTTATCAAGGGAATCAAACCTTCTTAACACTATGATGAAAGTGCAACTCTGTTTCACACATGGAAATAAGGAAGCAATAGGGCCAATTCTGAGAGGATAGGAGGGAACATAGCACGGAGCTCACGATAGAAAACAAGCACAACATGGAAAATGAAAAGGAAATCTCTGAGTGCCACTCATAGTGCAGATTGGTGCTGTTCTGCAGACAATTGGTTACTGGTCTGCAATGCAAGAAACACAGAGATTTAGAGAAAGCATTTAGAAAAGATTGTAGGAATTTGATATTGCTGCAACATCCAAATGTGGTCCTGGATTCTTGTCATTTATCTTGTACCACAGCTACCTTTTTGTTTGGTTTGGAGGCAACAAGAAAACATGAGAGATGTACACCTGAGATTACTTAAGCCATATAGAAAGCCATGGGGCTGTTGGCTGAATGGGTGGGTATTTAAGAGCAAGACTTAAGGACAGGCATGAGCCCAAGGGAGCAGAGGCAGGGTGGAAGAAACAGGGGACTTTTCTCCTTGAATGGGGTACAGACCAGTTTGAGTGTTGTCAAATTCAGATGGTAAGTCGTGTGTGTGATAAAGGTAGTTTGTCAATTTTAACCCCAAAGTGTGTAAAATCTAGAATCCCATTGTTCATCATAAGATAATTTAAATTTACTATTTAAATGGTTAAATGGCTAGAGCTGGGTACAGATGAATTATGATGGGACCACAAATTTTTTTTTAGTATAATAGTGATTCTCAATATTAATCACCTGCATACATACTTCCAGTGAAGCATGTGTTCAATTTTTGTCATTCTTTTCTTTTATCCCTTGATATATTTGTCAGAAAACTATCTGAACCACATGGTCCCACTGGAATATTTCAGACAAAATGCTGTTGCTTGGAATGGTCACAACCGGGTGCGTTAAACCCTTCTGGAATATTTCTTTAACTAGTGAGATTGAGTTCTAGTGGGGTATGCCACAGATAAATCGTCTCAGTCCTCTGCATTTGAAAGGCTTACATCTCTACCTCAATAAATTACAGTTTATAAAAAACAACCACCTACATTATCAAAATTTATGGCTATGTTCCTGGATTCTTATAACTTATCTTGTACTAGCACTATGTTTGAGTTGAAGGCAACAAGAAAAACATGAAGATATACATCTAGATTACTCATGCCATACAGAAAGCTATACATATATTGAGGGAGGCTCTTGTCTGAATGGATGAGTATTTAGGAATTAAACTAGGGACAGGCATGACAGAGCCCAAGAGAGAGCAGAGGCTGGGTGGAAAAAACACATAGACTTAAAGTCAGAAGATGTGGATTTGGGTCTTGTATCTGCCTCTCAACCAGCTGTGTAATCTTGGACAAGTAACAGCCCCTTCTATGCCTAATGTTCTCATATATAAAATGGGAAAAACTTGCCTGGGTTCTTGTGCAGTGTAAATGAGAGACTGTATGTGAGATGACACTGTGACTGCAGATAATGCGAGAGTTAGGAATTAGGGAACAAAGGTATAAACAGTGGCCAAGAACAGACAGATGTTTTCTATAAAGGGCCAGATATTAAACATGTTGACTTTGTGGGGCACACACTGTCTGTAGCAACTACTCAGCTCTGCTGTTGTAGCATGAAAGAAACCATATATACTATGTAAACAAATGTCCTAATAAATGTTTATTTATAAAATTAGGCAGTAGGGTGGTTTGGGCCCAATGGTCAGAGTTTGTCAGCCCCTGAAACTAGAAGCCCAGAGACTCAAATTCTAGTCCTTGCTCTGTTTTTACCTAGCCACGTGACCTTGTGTCGTTATTTCTAGTTTCCAAGCCTCGGTTTCCCCATCACCATCAGACTGTCTCAGGTCTCTTCACTGCTGTGACATGCAGAAGGGTGAGGCAGAAGATAAAGAACCTTGTGAGAGTGAAAGGATTTTAATGAACATTTTGATTAAAAACAAAAATTATAGCAATACAAAAGATAGGATGAAAAATTAACTGAAATATAAGGACAGTATGAGTATGGGTTGGAAGAAGCTTTAAAAAGTGTCAGCAAAGAATTGTGTGACTTCTTTAGTATCCAAGTAGATCAAACAGAGCAATGATACAGGATTAACTAACCTCAACCTCCCTGCCATCAGGAAATCCCCCTTAGTGCAAGACCCGATGGTAGTCTTGATCCCAGGGACTTGACTTCCTGTGTCCCCCCAGCCACATGAGCAGGGCTTAGGGCCTAAGTGGGAGACAACCAGTAGCAGATGCTTCAGTATCCCTGCCCATAACCCCTCACTTCCTTTGCCTGCATAGGGGCATGCCAGAAATGCTGAGAGTTAACTTTCTCAGGAGCTGCCCTGAACCAATCAATGAGAAATGGGATTTGGTGGATAAATACCTCTGCTCCCTCTTTTCTGAGCCAATTCTGAGATGTTTTCTATACTATTCCCCAGAGATTCACACAGGTTTGAGCCCCAGGTTCCAAAGCAGTAAACTCACTAGTACATCCTTTATTGACTTCCTTCCCTTACCAGTGCTTCCTGGGATTACCTCTCCAATAAGCCACTTGTATCCAGCTCTTTGTCTTAGGGTCTGCTTCTTGGGAAACTCAAAAGAAGACAAAGTCACCTAGATACACAGTCATTAGGAGATAGCCAAAGGCTTATACAGAATTGTTTCCATAGGCAGGACTACAAGACAGTTGCCTTCAGTCTGACCACCTTGGAGCACAGGGTCTTCTAGAAGAAAATTAGAATTTGCTCACACGTTAAGGGAAGTTTTAGGTGTACAATAGGTGCTGAGTTCCTTCTCTGTGTAAGAAAGCTAGCCCTCTGTGGCCACAAAGATGAGAAAAACACAGTCCTAGCTGAGCAGGAATTTACAATTTGGTCCTTTCAGGACAGCAAAAGGGCTTCTCAGCTAATAGGCCTTTTTTTCAGTTCAAATAAAAAGGGATTTTTGTGGGTCTTCACACTTGTTTATGGCTAAATATATGGCCCTATAGAATGTCTCTGTTTCTGAAGCTCTTCTGGCTTTAGCTTATTTCTGGACTTTGGCGTATGTTTTTCTTTCTGTCTGGAGTACTCATCCCCGTTCATTTTGCCTGGTTCCTCACTTAGCACTCCACATCATTTTCTGTGGGAAAACTTCTTTGATCTTCCCTAGATCAATGTATCTTCTTTTATCATGTCCCTGCATCACCTTATTCTTCTATCCTCATTTCTTCTTCATTTGTTGAATAAATGAACAATATGCTTAATTGGTGGAGGATCCATGCTAGTGCTCCATGGTAGTTTATAGAGCAATTCTAAGGAGGATAAGTTGATACAGAGGTATCAGAAGACCACTCATAAATGTCCAGATTTCTTTATACCCCTCACCTACCCATATTCAAAGGTTCTGGGCCAAAGTTTCTAAGTGCTGGAATAGCAAACCTGCACTTGGGTGATAGGCTTGCCAGCTTTCAAATATCCAACAGGAAATGTTATCTGTCCATCCATCTATCTAGCCATCCATCCAGTCAGCCAGCCAGTCAGCCATTCACTCTGCCTACCTATTCACCAAACAATTATTGAGTTCCTGTTCTCTTTCAGGTTTATATTAACCACTGAAGGCATGAAGATATCTGATCCCTGCCCTTTAGACATTTAAAGTCAGCCCAACTGAACAAATAATTAAAAGCTATTGCAATAAATGGATCGATAGAGATTTTATGAATAATTTGG
Source organism: Neomonachus schauinslandi (assembly GCF_002201575.2). NCBI lineage: Eukaryota > Metazoa > Chordata > Mammalia > Carnivora > Phocidae > Neomonachus > Neomonachus schauinslandi. The sequence continues at coordinate 129,813,702 of NC_058403.1, forward strand.
AGAATGTAGGGCAGGAGCTGCTACATTATTCTGGTTGCCTTTACCCCCATTCTCCAACAATGTATAATTTGCTCACAAATGTGGTTCCAGGAGTTGGGGTTACCTCCTCCCCGTGGCTAAATGCTTGGCTGTGGTGTCACCTATTTCCCACATGGACTTATTTCTTCTTCCTCACTTCCCCTCATTTTTATTAGGAGAATATTCCTTGGAGCCTGAAATCTAATGGATAACTGAAGGTTAGCACATGGCGGATGGTATAGTGGGAATTTATCTTGCCACCAGCACAAGGGGAATGCAGTGATGCCTCCATTGACCTTATTAGAATTATTTAGCTTCTTGCCTTGACTTTAAGCTACCTACAAATTTCTTTTCTTCTTTTTTTAAAGAATCATTTATTTTAGAGAGAGAGGGAGAGAGAGAGATCAGGAGAAGGGGCAGAGGGAGAGGGAGAGAGAGAATCCTCAAGCAGACTCCCCACTGAGTGTGGAGACCGATGGGGGTGCTCGATCCCAGGACCCTGAGATCTTGACCTGAGCCAAAATCAAGAGCCAGCCACTTAACTGACTGAGCAACCCAGGTGCCCCTAGCTACCTACCAATTTCTATTAAGCCTCTTCTTATCAGGCCCATAGACAATGCATTAATAATAATACATACATTTGCATAGTGTTTTATACTTTTCTAAGAACTGCATGGAATTTCAGGATTGAAAGAACATTAAATACCATCATTTATTTTTTCCAAAGTTTTATTTATTGACATGATCTCTACAATGTGGGGCTAGAACTCATGATCCTAAGATCAAGAGTCACATGCTGTTCTGACTGAGCCAACCAGGCATCCCTAAATGTTATCATTTAGTCCAGCCATCCATCTGATGTCCAAATCCTTTTTACAGCATATGCTGAAGCCCACCCATTGGCTTCCAAGATAACGTCCTCTAACTCCCTGAGCTGGAACCACTCTTTGCTGCAAGGCAAACCAGGTTCTTTGGAAATTAAGTGCCTACTTACCACATGCCAAGAGTCTCCCAGTTCTCAGATTTAGTCCTTGAATCCTCTGATCCTGTCTTTTCCATACCTTGCTTTATATCCTTGCCTATCTCTTGGTACCCCCTGGCCCCATCCTTCCAGTCCAAAACATCATTCAGACTCTCTTTCCCTTCTTCCTGGATAGGGGGACCACAGTAATCCTTGAGTAGGATCCCTCTGTTATATTTACTTTGGTTGCTATAACAAATGATCCCAAAATATAGTAACATAAAAACATCATTTTATGCTCATGGATTCTCTGGGTCAGGAACTAAGACAGTGTGTAACAGAATTGACTGACCCCTCCTCCACAATGTTTGGGGCCTCAGCTGAGGTCTCAAAGGATGGGAGATGAAATCATCTCAAGTTTCATGCTCATGTGTAGCAGTTGATGCTATCTATTGGCTGGGAAAACTTGAGTAACTAGGAGGACTTAAACAGTAGCTAGGGCATCTACTACATGTCGCCTTTCTATGTGTCTACTTAGTTTCCTCACAGCATGATAACTGGGATCCAAGGATGAGACCAGCAGAGAGAGGGAGCCAGGCAGATGTGTATACTTTTTATGACCTATCCTCAGAAGCCACATAGGATTATTTTCTCTGCTGGTCAATATACCACAAAGATCTGCCCACATTCAAGGGGCAAGAATATAAGCCCCCATCCCTGGATGGAGGAATGGCAGCATCACATTGTAAGAACATATAGGATGGAATATATATTAGTATGGTCATCTTTGAAAAATATAATCTGCTACATCTTCCTAATGCCCAATGGCTATTCTTCTATGCCCTGCCCCAAGGGAAGCCCCATGATGAGGACAACATCGTGGACACAGTTCTATAGTAGTCAATATTCCTTTGTCATAAATAAAATCTATTACAAAGACTTCCAGGGAAGATGGCAGAGTAGGAGGATCCTAAGCTCATCTTGGCCTGCCAGTACAACTAGATAACACCCACATCAGTGTAAATAACCCAGAAAATGACTCAAAGAATGGCATAACAGATTCTCCACAACTAAATATAGAGAAGAGGCCACATTGAAGAGGGTAGGAAGGTCAGAGATGCAGTCAGGAGCTAAACTGACCCACTGGACTGTCCACAAGAGGGAGGGAGACCATGGGCATGGAGAAGGGAGAGAAATAGATGCTCACACCAGGCACCCCAGACATGGGGAACCCGCACAGGGAAGATGAATCCCCATAACATTTGGCTTTGAAACCCAGAGAAGCATAATTTCACTGGTTCTTACAATCAGTGGGGTTTAATACTTGGAACTTTAAAAATCAGCAGGTTCAGCTCTGGCAGAGCTGGGAGGGCAAGAGGAAACTGAGTCCCTGCCCTTAAAAATACAACACAACAAACAGCCCTGCAGAGATACAGCGTAGAAGCATTAGTTCAAAAAGCACCTGGGATAAACGGGAGGGAGATTTGTTTACTAATCTCAAAGCACATGGTACAGGGATTGTTGGGAGACTTCTCCAAGAACAAAAAAGATGGCAGGTGCCATTTCCCCCCTCCCTGCCCACCAGCCTAGACACACAGACAACTGAGGGAACCAGTACAATGGCAACACATGCTACCTAACATGTTACAATGTACCCTGCCCCTACATTCTGCAGACATGCCCCCTCCAGCCCAGCTTCAGGTGCCCTCTCACAGCAGACCCACCTTGGTAACCTTGCTAATACCACACACCCTGCCCCCATGTTCTCTTGTAGATATGCCCCTTCCAATATGCCCTTCGCTGGAGGCCATCCAAAGTGCCACAAGCATGGCAGATTGTAAGCAGCCCTGACAGGGACTAGCATCACTCCAAGGTAACTCCTGCCCTGGAAAGAGGGGAAGATAACCACACACACCAGACTGCAGCCCCAGCAGTAGGTGGAGACAGACAATTGGTCTGATTGTAAGCCCCACCCACCAATGAAATCTTCTCAGGGGACGACAAGGGGAAAGTGCCCTGCAGTTTGGTGCTACCATATCACTGACAAATACCTGGTCTGGCGCAACTCAGGGCCAAGGCAGCCCCAGACTGGTCCACTAACACCATAGGGACCAAACACTGCCCCCAACAGGCAAAGAGAGCCATTGCTGATGACTGGACTGAAAGTGGCTCAGCCACAGCAGTAGGGTGCATGCAACACACATAGGTGACACCCCTGAAGCACCAGGTTCTGGTGAACAGGAGACATTGCACTGCAGGGCACTATAGGACCTCTTATTCATAAGTCCATTACTTTCAAAAGCAAGAGATGTAGCTGACTTTCCTAACACATAGAAACTGACACAGAGAGTAAGACAAAAATGAGGAGATGGAGGAATATGTCCCAAATGAAAAAACAGGAGAAAATCAGAGAGAGCAAAAGAGCTAAACAAAATGGAGATAAGTAATATGCCTAATAGAAAAATTTAAAATAATGATTGTAAAGATACTCACTGGACCTGAGAAGAGTGGAGGATCTCAGTGAGACCCTTAACAAAGAGATAGAAAACATAAAAAAGAACCAATCAGAGATGAAGAACTCAATAACTGAAATTAAAAATACACTGGATGAAATAAACAGTAGACTAGAGGAAGGAGAAGAATGGATCAGTGACCTGGAGAACAGAGTAATGGCAACAGGAGAGAGAAATAATAATAATAATAATAATAATGATGATAATGATAATAATAAATGAAAATAGACTTAGGGAACTCAGGGACACCATCAACTGTAATAACATCCACATTATAAGGATCCCAGAAGGTGAAGAGAGAGAAAAGGGGGCAGAAAACTTATTTGAAAAAATAATAGCTGAAAACTTCCCTAATCTGAGAAAGAAAACAAATCCAGATCCAGGAGGCAGAGATCCTCCCCCAAAATCAACCCAAAGAGGTCCACACCAAGACACATAGTAACTGAAGTGGCAAAAAGTAGTGATAAAGAGAGAATTCTTTTTTTTTTTTTTAAAGATTTTATTTATTTATTTGACAGAGAGAGAGATAGCGAGAGCAGGAACACAAGCAGGGGGAATGGGAGAGGGAGAAGCAGGCTTCCCGTGGAGCAGGGAGCCCGATGTGGGACTCGATCTCAGGACCCTGGGATCATGACCTGAGCCGAAGGCAGACGCTTAACGACTGAGCCACCCAGGTGCCCTAAAGAGAGAATTCTAACAAGAGCAAGAGAAGAAAAACAAAACAAAACAAAAAAAAAACCAGTTACATACAAGGAAAACACAGCTATGAGCTAATTTTTCAGCAGAAACTTTACAGGCCAGAAGGGAGTGGCATGATATATTCAAAGTTCTGGAAGAAGAAGAAGAAGAAAAAAAAAAAAAAAACAAAAACTGCAGCCAGAATACTCTAGGCAGCAAGGTTATCATTCAGAATAGGAGAGATAAAGAATTTCCCAGACAGACAAGAGTTAAAGGAATTCATGACCACTAAACGAGTACTACAAGAAATGTTAAAGGGGACTCTTTGAGGAGAAAGGAAAGACCATAAGCATGAGTAAGAAAAGTGGGAAGCACAAAAGTAGTAAAAGTAAGTATATCTACAAAAATCAGTCAAGAGATTCACAAAATAAAAGGATGTAGAGTATGGCACCATATACCTAAAATGTGGGGTCGGGGGGAGAGGAGTAAAGAATGGGTTCAAACTTAAGCAACCATCAACTTAATATAGGCGTAATATATGCATAAGATGTTATGTTTAAACTTAATGGTAACCACAAACCAAAAACCAGTAATAGATATGCAAATAATAAAGAGAAAGGAATACAAATACATCACTAAAGAAAGCCAGCAAACCATGAGAGAAGAGAGCAAGAGAAGGAACAGAGAAGAACTACAAAAACAACCATAAAACAAGTAACAAAATGGCAATAAGTATATACCTATCAATAATTACTTTGAATGTAAATGGACTAAATGCTCCAATCAAAAGACATAAGGTGATGGAGTGGATAAAGAAGCAAGACTCACCTATATGCTGCCTACAAGAGACTCATTTCAGACCTAAGGACACATGCAGATTGTAAGTGAAGAAATGGAAAAGCATTTTTTGTGCAAATTGAAGTGAAAAGCTAGCCAGGGTAACTACTCAAAGAATATAAAAACACTAATTTGAAAAGATACATTCACCCCTATTTTTATTGCAGCATTATTTACAATAGCCAAATTATGGAAGCAGCCCATGTGTCCATTGATAGATGAATAAAGAAGATGTGATATGTATATACAATGGAATATTATTCAGCTATAAAAAAGAATGAGACCTCTCCATTTGCAACAACATGGATGGAGCTAGAGGGTGTAATGCTAAGTGAAATGAATCAGTCAGAGAAAGACAAATACCATATGATTTCACTTATGTGTGGAATTTAAAAAATAAAACAAATGAACAAAGAAAAAAAAGGGACAAAAAACCCCCAAAAACAAAAAACAAAAAGCCAGATTCTTAACTGTAGAGAACAAACTGATGGTTATCAGAGGGGATATGGGTGTGGGAATGGGTGAAACAGGTGATGGGAATTAGGAGTACACTTGTCGTAATGAGCACTGGGTAATGTATGGAATTAAATCACTATTGTACACTTGAAACTAATATAACACTGTATGTTAACTACACTGGAATTTTTAAAAAATCTATTTCCCTGGGATTCTCAAATGAATGAATACATACCTCAGATGTGGTTCCTCCATTTCAAATTAGAAAAGGATGAACATCCCTTTTGATCTAGATCTAGACTCCCTGTAATCATCCCAAGTCTTCTTTGGCTTTTATTTTTGGTAGTTACATGGTACTGTTGACTCATACCCAGGCTATAGTCAACTAAAACTCCCAAATAATTTCACATGTGTTACTACTAATCCCTGGTCCTTATTCTGTACTTAAGTTGGGTTTTGTGTTTTTTTTTTTAAGGCCAAAGTTCAAAAATATTCATTTTCTCTATTAAACTTCATCTCATTAAATTTATCTCATCATTCCAGCCTATTAAATCTTTTGAGATATTGAGCATTATCTGGTATATTAGCTCTCCTTCCAAAGCTGCATTCTGTTATGCCATCAAGGGCTTGTATCCAATCCATTGATAAAAATGTTGAATAAAAGTATGATTTCTCACTTGATGTGTACATCAGAAAATCAAGTAAAACCATCCCTGCTTTTGATATGAGGGAGCTAGACTCAGAGAGGTCCAGGGATATGCTCACAGTCACATTAATAATAGATGTGACAAAGAGGAATTTGAACCTATGGTTTCTGCTCTTTCTGCTACACTGGGTTAGTTATTCAGCCCTGGATGCCTGAGGGGCTGGGGAAGAGCAAACAAAATGTAAGCTATGACTAAATATAACTAGAATGATAAAAATGATGAGCTCTGACAGTGACATGTGGGAAAGATAGCATGGGACATTTCTTTCTTACTCTCACATTCTACCATTGTTCATTCTTTTCTCCTTACTTGAAAATATCTATATTTCCAAACTCAACTTCAGAAAGCTATATCCTGAGCTGTCTCCTTGAACCACAACCCACATCTCCTGCAAGAGGACACTACAATGCAAAGATGGGAAGATGGGAAGAACCTCTATCAAGAATGAGCCGAGTAGGTAGGTGACCAACCAACAGTGTTTGCCTGGGATAGTCCCCATTTTAGTCCTAAAAGTCCCAGGAAATCCCTCAGTCCTGGAGAAACAAGATATTTGTTCACCGGATGATTAGTTTTGCATAGCATTTTGTTCTCCAGTCTTTAATGCTGTAGAGTAAAGATGACCACAGAGTCATTGACACCCCTTCTACTGCAAAGTGAGGCCTGTATTTCCTTCCCTTGAACCAGGGAAGTTCTGTGACTATATGGATACCAGGGAGGTGATGCTGTAACAGTTTTCCAGCTCAGGCCTTAAGACACTGGCAGCTTCTGCTTTCTATGTCTTAGAACACTTTCCCTTAGAGCCCCAAGTCACCATGTAAGGAGTCAAATTACTCTGATACAGCCATGCTGGAGGAGTCACATACAAGCACTCCTGTCAACAGTATCAGCTGGATACGGCCTTCTGTCCATCACCGCGGTGCCAGACACATAAGTGAAGCCCATGCACCAACTGAGTATCACCACTGAAATCACCAGGTAATCTCAGTTGAGACCATTTTGAATAGGAGAATTGCACTGCTGTGTTGTATTCAAATTCCTGGCCCACAGAATCATAAGATATAATAATGAAATGGTTGTTTCCTTAGGTGCTGTATTTAGGGGTACTTTGTTACGCAGCTAGAGATATCTGAGGTGAATAATCCATACCGAAAAATGGACCTAAATAAACCACTCCTAATTTTTACTCACCATTATAAACAATGGTAGCCCATCTCCAAATAAACATCTGTGTAAGATCTATGCCATCCTTGCCCAACCTCAGCAAACCTCTTCTGGATGGGCAAATGGTGCAAGGTGAGCTGAAGTGCTGGCTTTGACTACTTACATCCATTCTTCCTGCATTACCTTGACCTGCCATATTGGCACATTTCTATCCCTATGAGCCGGCTCATCTCTGTGCCTTATGCTCCAAAGACTCCTTCTTGATGAGATTTACATCTTTCATTCCAGTCTTTGGCATTTTGTTGGCAATAACAGACTGCACCCCTTTAGGGCACAGTCTCCACCAAATGAATTCTCATGTAGCCTCACATTTATCTAGCAAACACTTGACTGTTCCTTTCCAATGTGGCTCCATGATGGAAAATCTGATTGATGAAACTGTACATTCCTGGAGGGCAAGGGCTGTGTTTTAAATGTCCTTGGGTCCCAACAGCTTCTCTTTGGGTGAATTCTCACCACACTGGCAGTACCAGTTAGCTTTGCTTCTGTTACTTCTTTTGCCTACTTTTTTCACTTAAACTTGTTCAGGGTCTCCTTATTCATAGAAAGGATAGGTCTTAAGAAAGAACAGAGTGTACCCTTGTTAGCAGGGGATTAGAAAATAAGAAGGGGACAAAAGGATTCTGCATCATTTTGAGACTTCTCAGCTGAATAATTTGCTTCTGATTTTCTCCCCTCTTGAAATCTTTGAAGGTTCTTGGACAATGGAAAAAAGGAAGATGATACAGATGTTCATTTGTGATGCATTGAGGTGTCAGGAGAAAATGTCAGGGATAAGGCTCACAGTCAGCAGGTGGTGTTGAAAATATGGAAAAGATTCTTTAGGGAATATGAAAAAATATTCCCTAAAGAATCTTGGAGTGTTGGATCTTAAATACAGAAAACAAACTGATGGTTATCAGAGAGAAGGTGGGTGAGGGGATAGGAGAAATAGGTGAAGGGGATTAAGAGTACAATTATCATGATGAGCATTGAGTCATGTATAAAATTGTTGGATCACTGTATTGTACACCTGAAACTAATATAACACTATATGTTAATTATACTGGAATTTTAAAAATTTAAATTAAAAAAATAAAATACTATTTAAAAAAATCTAAGAATATTGGAGCTGTAAGGGACCAATAAGGAAAGAGTGTCAGAACATGGTGGCATAGATGGTGATGGCATTAGACAAGGACATTGGTCTCTAGCCACCTTGTCAAGTGCCCTTGACATTACACTATGTTCTAATTAGGTTTCTAGGTCAGGATGAGGAAGCCACATGCAATTGTCTCTCCATTCTCTCTCCAAATCCCATTGAAATTATGACACATAAGTTCCAGAGGAAATAAACCCCCAACAGTGTGGAGAGTGCGAGCAGGTTTATCATTACATGGGAGTTATTAATGAATGTTTAAAGGCAGACGGTGGACAGGAACACACTGATAGGTAAACATATGGAGGAACTCACCACTGCTAGAATGAAGACTGTGGCTCAGCCTGAAGCCTGTCTCCCCCAGGAGCCCCAGAAATGCTGGAAGCCCAGAGTCACCAGGTAGAGAGAGTTAGCGTGGGAGGTGGGATAGTAAACTGTGGAGGAAGTGTTAATTGGAAGGCTGCTGGTGGCAAAACTGTGCCAATATCCCAGCCCCATCAGCACTCACATGCATAAATGCTCCCCTCACCCACCCATGGAGCTGTGGGGGAACTGGCAGCCTCTGGTTCATTCCCCAGGCCATACCTGGGAGCACTGCTCACTCTAGATGTCACAGGAGCTGCCCGGGGAGAAAGTGAGGGCTTCCAAAGTGGAGGGTTGGAGTCCCAAAGCAAGGCCCTCTAAATTCTGGTGCTTTGAGGGAGTTCTCAGTATTGACCAGCACCCAGTCGCCCATTCTTGCTGTGTCCTCACATTGCTTTTTCTCTGTGTGCTTCCATCTGTGGTGTCACTTCCTCTTCTTATAAGGACACCAGTCCTGTTGGATTAGGGTCCCACCATTGTGACCTCATTGAACCTTAATTAACATCTTTCAAGGCCTGATCTCCAAATACAGTCACATTCTAAGGCACTGGGGGTGAAGGCTTCAACATACGAACTTTGGGAAGACACAAGTAAGTCCGTGACACCCATCCATAGGGCAGTTGTTGAATAGACCATGAGATGTCCACACAGTGGAGTACCATGAAGCTGTAAAAGTAGAAAGTATGAGGAAATTCTCTGAATTGATGCAGGGCAATAGCCAAGATGTATTCTTAACCAATAAAAAAACTAAGTGCTAAATACTTTATACATCATCTAGGAAAAGTACATAGAAGGTTATATATGTATACATGCAGTATAATCTTTGAATATTCCCCAAAAATTGACTATTTTCCCCTTGGGTTACTGACCAGTTCTGGTAGCAGTCCTTCAACCTTTAGTTCTTCCTAATTAATGAGTCAACTAAATTACCATACTTTCTTCATTTTAATAGGACTTGGATCTATGGGCTTTCTCAAAACTTAATTAAATTCTAATTAACCAAGATTTTACTGATCTAATGATACTTGTAATTGGTAGTCATTGTCACAAAATCACATGTATGAATATTTTTTAAAGGACTTGGCAGATAATATTTTTAGAATTTAAGTATGCTTTAGGCTATAAGTAGCAGAAAACTCAACTTATGAGTTGCTTAAACAAACAGAGGTTTCTTTTTCTCTGTAACAAATTTGTATATATATCAGCAGCCCAGGATAATGCTTAATGCAGACAAGCTCTATCTTTCTTTTCTATCCACTTAGTCTTTATTAGCATGTTGGCTTGTTGCCTCGTGGTCACAAGATGCCTGCTGCAGTTCCAGGTATCACATCTGCATTTAACTCACAAAAAAAGAAGAATAAAACAGTGACAGCCTATTCCATCCCTTTTTGTCAGGAAAGCAAAGCTTTCCTAGGATCCCCCAGTCAGGTTTTTATTATATTTCACTGCCTAGAACTAATCACCTGGCAACTTTTAGCTGCATAGTAGGGAAACAGGGTTGCCACAGTTGACTTAAAACAATCAAGATTCATCACTTGTGGCTGGATACATTGCCAGTCTAACAAAGATGAAATTCTGTCTGTAAAAGTAACCAACATTTCTGCCACACATACTTACAAAGACGGGAAAAGTAAGAGACGGTGCTTTTCTTAGTGCAAATCCATCTTTATTTCAAACAAACAAAACGAAACAGAAGCAAACTCATAGATACAGGAAATAAACTGTTGGTTACCAGAGGGGAAGAGGGAGTGAAAGAGGTGAATGGGATTAAGAGGTACAAACTTCCAGTTATAAAATAAATAAGTCACAGGGATATAATGTACAGCATGAGGAATATAGTCAATTGTACTGTAATAACTGTATGGTGACAGATGGTAACTAGACTTATCATGGGAATCATTTCATAACGTATAAAAATATCGAATCACTATGATGTACCTGAAACTAAGAGGATATTGTATGTTGATTATATTTCAATAAAAAAAATCCATCTTTATTTACCTCAACCTGTCACCTTTTGTTTTTTCTGCCATTTTTTAGCTAGACTGAGCCAATTCTGATTCCTCTTACATCTGCCTTCCAGTACACATTTTTAGGGACTCTTTTACCAATCAGTCCTGCAATTACTCTGTCTTCCTCACTCAAACCCATCTATTCAGCATATTCTTTTTAAGTAGGTAACTCTCTCAAATTTCTATAGCAGTGAGGACAAAAGAGAAACTTGAACATAACCAATAAAATATCAAAATGATTTTTTAAAATCTAATTTTCCCCCTCACAAAACAAAGCATGTCAAAGCTGGTGCTAAAATGGAAACACTGGGGGCACCTGGGTGGCTCAGTTGGTTAACCATCTGCTTCTGGCTCAGGTCATGATTTCAGGGTCCTGGGATCCAGCCCTGAGTCAGGCTCCCTGCTCAGCAGGGAGTCAGCTTCTCCCTCTCCCTCTGCCCCTCCTCCTCACTTGTGCTCTCTCTCTCTCTCTCTCAAATAAATAAACAAAATCTGCAATCAATCAATCAATCAATCAATAAAACAAATAAAATGGAAGACTGGTGAATGTTATCTGAGGTCTGGGTTCCCCAGGATGCCCTGGGACCAGGAACTGAATGCAACTAATTTACTTGGAAGATATCCCAGAAAACATGGGGAAGGGAGTGGGAAAGTGGGACAGGGAGAGGCAAGTTCAGATGAAATACGAAGCCAATTATCACTCTAGGCAACCAGAGCTTAATCCCACTGGGGAACTCCCTAGGAATCAATGTAGAACATGCACCTCAGAGTTGTCACAGCTGAAGGGAGAGGGAGCTGGGGTATTTATCCTTCAACTTTCCTTTGCTGTTGGCTGAGGGCTGCTGCAGGGGTGTGGGCATTAATTACCTGGCCCTTATGGCCTCCTAGGTTTGGGCAGAGTGGGCTCAACCACTCAAGTAAACCCTTAAGTAGTTGGGAAGTCATGCAGTTGTACTCTAGAGTGGTAGGTAAGGCCAAGGGGATGGCAGCACACTGGGAGCAGCTGCTATAGGTGTACTGTTTTATAATTCTTGAATCCCATTGCTCAGTGGAAGTGATAATTAAACCATGAGCAGCTACGGAAAGGAATGGAAAAGCAGAACTTTTAATAATATGGAAACAGAATCATTGAGCATTTGTTGCTACTTTGGGATCTTTAGAGTTTCATTAAGACCTCCAGAGTAGAGAAGGAGACTGTCTAGTTCTTCCCACAGTCAGGACCGCAAGCCAGGCAGTACCTGGCACAAAGGTCCACTTACGGTTCTCAAATGAGAACCATGAATCCAGCGAAGGTAAAGAGCACTAGTGTTTAATCTGCTCTAAATAAACACATCTTTATTTCTGGTGATGCTACAGAAGACAGTGGGTGTTGTCTAAAAAGCCAAAGGCTTGGGCACCTGGGTGGCTCAGATGGTTAAGCCTCTGCCTTCGGCCCAGGTCATGATCCCAGGGTCCTGGGATTGAGCCCCACGTCTGGCTCCTGGCTCGGCTGGGAGCCAGCTTCTCCCTCTGCCTCTCCCCTGCTCATGCTCTCTCTCTCTCTCTCTGTATCTCTCTGTCTCGAATGAATAAATAAAAATCTTAAAAAAAAATTAAATAAAAAGCCAAAAGCTTTGTACCATCATATGGCTGGCTTGCTCAAGCCATTTAGAGAGGCAAGGTGCCTCTGGAATCCTGGGATCTTTAGGACTAAATTGGCATATTCTGTTCAATGACTCTGCATCTCTGATTACTTAAATGGGGAGCAGGACTCGGAGGAAAAGATTTTGATAAGGTTCTGTGTTTTTAGCATAGATCTCATTGTACAACAAAGGAAAGTTTTTCATCTTAGACGCACTCTGTTTGCAGGGCTCAACTTGTGCTTTCCCTGGATGACCCCTCAGTGCGGCCAGCTACCTAGTCCTCCGCCCTCCCTGTGCTCCAAGGACTGTGGCACATTCCAGACTCCAGATGTCCCTCAGTTCTCCATGCCTTTGCCTCTTTGTATTCCTGGTTCAGGCCTTTCCATCTCAGCATTTGACTCTCAACTGTCTTTCAAGGCTGATCTCAAGCATCACTTTGTTTTCCTAGTTTCCATCTCCCACTTTTCCTTCCCCATCTCCCATTTCTTGAAGTTTGAGTGTCCTCAAAAGCAAAACTTTTAACATGGACTCGGGCACAGACAGTTTATCTGCACAAGTAAAGGAGCAGAGAAAGTAGGATGGGGAGAGAGGAAAACCAATTACGTGTGCCTCAGTCAGCGAGTCACTGTTGGGGGTTGGGGCTCAGTCCTGCTGGGGCCCTCCGAGTGACCACATAGAACATGCCTTGGAATTGGCCCACTGCGGACTAGGGAAGCTGGATGTTCATCTGCCAACTGTATACCTCCTTGTTTGAGGGTTGCTCCTGGGGATGGTAAATCCCCAGCCCTTCCAAGCTGTCCCAAACACAGGTTGAGTAAGACCCACACTGGTGCCACAAGAAAGCTCTTCCGCAGGCATTGTTACAGAAAGGCTCAGGCCTGAAGGAGGGGAGCTGTCAGCATGCACAGACAGCTTCCACCACAGCTTCAGGTGGACTTCCGGTGAGTATAGTAGGGACTTGATAAATGTCACTTGAATTGAATTACTCAGAAGATTCAAAGTCGAAGCATGGCATTGAACAATGTCATTTTGAGAACGGCATTTCAATAATCAAGGACCCAGGCATAGGTGGAATGATCACTTTGTACAAACTGAGTTTGTCAGGAAAACATGAGGAAGAAAGAAATCATGTTGTATAACCACTCATATGCAAACGATCTGCTTTCCCTCGTTTTGGAATTAACCATGAGTTTTAGTAACTCTATTTACACCTGCATCTTTTCTTATAATTACAACCTAAATTAATCTTCAGTTCTTACCTTTTGATGCAATGCTAAGGAATAGTTTGCAACACGGTTTAGTCTCTGGCCAGCCTATATTGGAAATAGCCCTACATAGCTGTCAAAGCATAAACAACTCAGGAGGAAAGCATTGCTGTGGTTTTACTGAACAGATGGTCTGATGACGTCAGTGCCTCCAAATTACCTGCAGCCAAAGCAGATAGAAAAACGAACATCACAGCCCAAGCCTGATGGCAGGCAGGGAGTCACAGAGAACTTCAGGGGAGGAAAGTCACACAGAATGCTTTTTTCTTTCCTTTTTTTTTTGCTTTGTTCTCAAGTTCTACTGGGAATCTTGTCCTATTCACAAATTCCTCAAATAAATAGCAAGAATATTTTTTAGCCGATCCCACGAACAACCACCACCCAGACAGGCCGGAAGATACGGCATCCAGTAATGTCACTGCCACCAAAAAGTGAGATTAGTTCTAAAAAGAAGTTATTCGATGTGTAAAAGTATTATCTCTATGAAAAGAAACATCTCGGAGCTATAATTGAATATGATAGTTCTTTGAAAAAAATCATCATACTAGCTGCATTTTTAGCCCTGGGCACATTGTAGTTTGGGGGATTTACATTCCATCTTGCTCCAAGAGGCTGCATTATAATGAACATTTCACCCAGGACTGACTGCACAGCTTGTATCTCTGCCCATCTAATTTCCTTGTTTAGTAATGTGCTTTCACCGTTCTTGCTCTGCCAGTGTCCTGAGGCCTTCATTTCTTTGATGCAAAGTTGTCAGCCACATGAAGTAATGCATTCCAGCCTTTACTATGGATCAGCCAATCCGTGCTGGATTACCTGAATCCAAGATTTGAAACCCTAGAGGCAAAATCACAAAGCTTTCTGTTGGCAAATGAAGAAGTTGACCTCTAGAGGTTCCACACTCGTTTGAGGGCTAAAGTGGCTGAAGACAAAAATAGAACCCAGAGGTCTACCCTATGAAGCCACATGGCCTTCATATCTCTACAAAGCCAAGTGCCCCTAACCCACTTCTCTCAAGGGTACCGACCATGAGACAACTGGCTTATATACTTCAAATGCACAGGGAACTCAGTAAGACTTACAAAACAATTTTTAAAACATTTTTCTACATCACTCCTGTCCAGTTTCATGGCAGGATATCAGCATACAAAGTTGTCTTGGTTTTAGTTCCAGGAAACAGACCCTGGGGCAGGAATCTGAGTGCAAGGAGTTTGCTTGGGATGTGATTTTAGGGAGCAAAGATAGAAGAGAAAGGAAGCGAGATAGGGAAGGAAAAAAACATGCCTTAATGTATTCCAGCCAAGAGGTGAGGGAGTTGGGGTATATTTTCTCCAACTCCTTTCTGTCATTACATTGAGAGCTGCTTCCAGGGGCATTAACTCCCTTGTACTTCTGGAACTTCTGACCTGCCGCACTGGTGTGAGAGAAAGCCTCAAGGGAAGGGTGACTGATTTTTGTAGTAGAATGCATTGGGATGAGTGCCGTGCTATGGGGGGTTTGGAGGGAGACAGCAGCATCTGCTATGGTCAGATCTTGGTTCACATTTGAACCCACTGACTTGCTGGATGACCTCAGACAAGTTACCTTCCCTCTCTAATCCTCAGTGTCTTCATCTGTAAGATGGAGAACAATACCATCATGAGATACTGTGAGCAGTAAATGAGAAAATAATACATGTAAAGTGCTTAGCACAATGCTTAATACAGAGGAGGCCCTTGGTATGTGCGCTGTTACCATTAGTCTTATTTTCCTTTCTTGTGTCGAGTGCCAGGGGAAAAATGGAATTTAGGGTCACAGTGTGTTATAGCAGGTGCAGACCTTAGCTAACACATAGGTCAGCCCCCAGATTTCACAAAACAGGAAGCTTGAGAATGAGGAAGGAGACTGCCCAAGGCAGAAAGATCTTCTAGTAGAGGATGGCAGAGCCAGACCTGGACTCTGGGGTGTCTGGCTCCGCGTGCAGTGCTCTCTCCGCCACCCTAGATTGTCTTCTTCAAAAGTTTTCACCAATTATAGATCCAGAAGGAAGAGTGAATCTTTGTCACATCCTGGGATGGCAAACGGGTTTTCTCTCACAACTTTGGTAAATTAGCAGTGGCTGCCAGTGGAGCTGTGTTGAGAAGGATTCTGATGACGAGGTGCATCAGGCAAAAATGCGTGTGACTGATTACCGACATCTGCTGCTGACGTGGGAGAGCGTGATGGCCCTGTGTATGCTAGTCGTGTTGGCGTTAAGGTATTGACAGAGCTGACGGCTGGACTTGGGAGTTGGCACCAAAAGAACAAGGTAGCCATTTTATTTGTTTTATCGCAATAATAATGCATATTCATTGTAGAAAAATTCTGAAGATATAAATGAAAAAATACAAAATACCTCTAAGGCACAACAAAGAAGAGAGCTGATCTCTGGAACTGAGTCTCTGTGCTCAGGATCAGATGACAAGAGAGGGGGCAAGAGAGGAAGGTCAAAACAGAGATTAATTGGGGGTCCGTATAAGGATCATTGACTCCCCCACAACTGGATGCAGAACAGTAGCCGAGCATTTAATCCCAAGAACGTCCCCCCGAAAAAAGAACAGAAAAAAAAAAAAGTCAAATCTCCCCGAGTTGATCTACAGATTCAATGCATTTCTAAGCTAACAAACTTCATGAGGACTTTTCACAGAATTAGTAGGCTAATTCTAAAATGTATTTGAAAGAGTAAGGGACGAAAGATGGTCAAGGCAGTTGTGAAGGAGGAGGATAAGAAGGAGAGACTTAACTTCAGATAGCTGTACTTATGATGAAGCTATTGTGATTAAGACAACGTGATACTGGCATTGCAGTAGATAAACTGACCAATGGAATACAATAGAGAGCCCCCAAACAGACCTATGGGCATAAGGGACTTTGATACATGATAGCCATGGTTTGGCAGCAAGGGAAGGAGGGATTCTATAATAAGTGGAGCTAAAAATATGCTAATCTGTATGGATAAAAATGAAACTGGACCTCTGCTTTACAACATACCCCAAAATACCTCCAGATGAATTAAAGTCTTTAATTATAAAAGCAAAACTTTAAAATTATTAGTAAGAAATACAGAACAATGTTTTCTGACCTGCAAGGAAAGAAAGGATGTCTTAAATAAGATACGAAAAGTATAGCTCTGAGAAAATCTCATCCAGGCCAGTGGAAAAGCCCAGACCGGGGACGTCCCAGCTCTGGCACTCCCACCATACTCAGTTATTCTCTGGAGACAGGCTGAGGAGAGCGTGGCCTCAGTGGGGAAAATCCCAAGTGCATGACAGGTTCATCCCAGTAGGCTTTCTTGTGAAGAGATCTGAATGGCACATTCCCATGACTGCCGTGTGTCAGGATGAGATAACCTGGTTTCATCAATTTATCAGCTCTGATAAATTCTGATTAACTGTCTTGAGTATAGCACTCTACCGACTGAACTACCTACTAATACAAATGTACCAGGGAGCGTTTTCGTTATAAACTATAGAACCCCCTTTAGTTAAACACAAATGAGATTTGTTCAAGGAGATTTGGGCAGCTCACAGAATCTCTAGGAGGACTAGAGAGTACAATTCAGCAGGCGTGCAGCCTGAACAATGCCCAGCTGATCCCTCAGCATCACTTCCCTGGAAATCACCTGGGGCACAGATACCACGGAACACATCACTGAGTTCTAGAATTTCCAGCCTTACAGGCTCTGGCAGCTGGTATCCCTGTCTCCACCAAAAGGGCTTCTGTGTGACTCTGCCTCTTTTGTGTCCCTGGCTTACAGCTTGAAGTCTCAGATGGGAGCCTGACTGGGCAAGCCTGGGTCAAGGGAAAGCTGCGAAACCAATTTCTGCCTTATGTGTTGCCATCTCATTTGTCCCTTTTCATTCCTAAAGCCACGCATGCCACATTAAGTTCCCAAACTTATGGATTATTTTTTAACAATTAGGTTTTGTGCTACTTTTTTTTTTTATTATGTTGTTAGCAACCATACAGTACATCATTAGTTTTTGATGTAGTGTTCAGTGATTCATTAGTTGCATATAACACCCAGTGCTCATCACAACACGTACCCTCCTTAATACCCATCATCCCGTTAACGCCATTCCCCCACCCCCTCCCCTTCGAAACCCTCTGTTTGTTTCCCAGAGTCCAGAGTCTCTCATGGTTTGTCTCCCCCTCTGATTTCCAGCCCTTCAGTTTTCCAGTTCTTCCCCTATTGTCCTCCAATAATTGGATAATCTTTCTCTGCTTGACTTATTTCACTTAGCATAATCCCCTCCAGTTCCCTCCATATCAATGCAAATGGTGGGTATTCATGCTTTCTGATGGCTGAGTAATATTCCATTGTATATATGAACCACATCTTTATCTATTCATCTGTTGAAGGGCATCTCGGCTCCTTCGGGCACAAGACATGAACAGACACTTCTCCAGAGAAGACATACAAATGGCTAACAGACACATGAAAAAATGTTCAACATCATTAGCCATCAGGGAAATTCAAATCAAAACCACATTGAGTACCACCTTATACCAGTTAGAATGGCAAAAATTAAGGCAAGAGACAACAAATGTTGGTGAGGATGTGAAGAAAGGGGAACCCTCCTACACTGTTAGTGGGAATGCAAGTTGGTACAGCCACTCTGGAAAACAGTATGGAGGTTCCTCAAAAAGTTGAAAATAGGGCGCCTGGGTGGCTCAGTTGGTTAAGCAACTGCCTTCGGCTCAGGTCGTGATCCTGGAGTCCCGGGATCGAGTCCCGCATCGGGCTCCCTGCTCGGCAGGGAGTCTGCTTCTCCCTCTGACCCTCCTCCCTCTCATGCTCTCTGTCTCTCATTCTCTCTCTCTCAAAATAAATAAATAAAATTAAAAAAAAAAAAAAGTTGAAAATAGAGCTACCCTATGACCCAGCAATTGCACTGCTAGGTATTTACCCCAAAGATACAGATGTAGTGATCCGAAGGGGCACCTGCACCCAGTGTTCATAGCAGCAATGTCCACAATAGCTAGTTACTTTTCATACCAATAGGACTGTACGACTCCCTGAGTAAAACAATTCCAAAGTCCCAAGTTTGGATTATTTCAGGTGCAATAGATGGCCCTAATCCTGGCACATGGGTTCTTGTTAGCTTCTTTCTTAGAAAGTGGCTCTTTCTGAATTTTTCCCTAGATTTGAGGATCTACCTTACTTTGGGGCACAAGCTCTTTGTTCACCGACTTGCTGCGTGATTCTCCGTCAGGCACTGGCTACACGACAAAGTTATTTTTCCTTTGTGCATCAGCTGCAAGATTTGTGAAGTGGAAGTGGGAGATTAGGCAAGCACAGTCCAAGAAGAGGTACGTGAGGCACGTTGAAGGGATGTGGTGGTCGTTGGCGTTACGGGCACAAAGTCATCCCATTCCAGTATGCTTGGTCCTTCATCACGTGACTTTGCCGCTCCACCATCCAGAGCTGTAGCCTAGACCCTCTTAAAACTGGGCTGGACCTGTGACTTGCTTTGGCCAACCAAATCTGGTAGAGGTACTGTTGTATAGATACCAGAGTCTAGGTCTCAGGAGGCCTTGCAGCTTCTGCCTTTGCACATGTGGGATACTGCTCTGTGGCCAGGATGTCATGAAGAAGCCCAGGTGAAGGGCCCCACGGAGGGGGAGGCCAGCAGCCTAGCTCTTCCTGCCGGGTCTCTTCTCAGCTGACATTCCATAAGTGAGCCGAGGTAAGACCAAGCAGAGGAGCTACCCAGTCAATCCCCAGAATTGTAAAGCGACAACAACAATAACAAAACATTCTTATTGTTTTGAGCCACTGAATTTTAGAGCAGTTTTTTATGCCACAATGGGCAACTAAAATGGATATAATCAAGGTCTTGAATGCACTCTGATGGTAGAAAAGCAAGGTAACAAAGAGATGGAGAGTTTATTTTTCTAACATTTAGTGGGCATCTAGTATATGCCAGTCAGCTTATATGTAGAATTCATTTAATCTTCCTAACAGCCTTATGAGATAGGTACTACAATATAGATGGAGAAACCAAGGCACAGGAAGGTGAAATAACTTGCTCAAGCTCACAGGGCTGGTAAGTGACAGGTTGGAAACTTGGCTTCGTGTCTGCCTGATTCCAAAGTCCTTGCTCATGACCACACCATACACTGCCACTGGCACTTAGAACAAACCAGTCCATGACAATAAAGGATAAGTAGAGACAGGAAAATAACACTCAAGTTTTTGTTTTTTGTTTTTTTTAAAAAGATTTTATTTATTTATTTGAGAGAGAGAGCACAAGAGGGGGGAGGGTCAGAGGGAGAAGCAGACTCCCCGCTGAGCAGGGAGCCCGATGTGGGGCTCGATCCGGGGACTCCAGGATCATGACCTGAGCCGAAGGCAGTCGCTTAACCAACTGAGCCACCCAGGTGCCCCCAACACTCAAGTTTTATAACTCTTGCTTTCTATGTAAATTTCCTAGCTAAATATAACTTTCATAAGAAGGGGAGAATCATTCTTGAAATGATGGCCTGCCTTCCTAGTCAGGCTTCAGTTTTAATAATTCCTTCCTTGAATTATTATTGTATAAAAGATAGATGTTCTGAGACTGACTTGGGTTATAAAAAACAGAAACATGGGAAAATTCAAACACACTTGTGAAATAGAAACAGACTTGCATATATGAATAATTCCTATCTAGGCAGAATGCTTTCTAAAACATCACTAACATTCATTCATTCAACACAAGTATGTTGAATAATTACTAAGTGCCAGACATTGTGCTAAGTGCCAGGAAGACAAATGTGATCTGTTTCTAATATTCAAGTGCTATGTAGTCTAGTTAGAATAGAAAATTAAACAAAAGCCCAACCCATGAATGTTCTAGTCATTTTTCCAGAATTAAAGAAAAATGTTAGTGATCTAAAGAAAAAAAGTTGCTTTCGGTTGGTTTTCTAATTAAGTGATAGAGTTGTAAAAATGAAGTTGTTCTCACCAATCTCCTGTATGACCAAAACCTATGTGGTTATATACCACATGTTGATTTCATTTCCAGTGAATACTAACTACTGTCCCAAATTTATAATCCAGATACTGGTAGAAATTTATTTCTTCATGGAACCATAAAAAAGATGCAAATTATACATGACTCAGCAAGAAAATAATTCAGAAATTCCTGTAAAGCAATAAATTGCCCTCTACCTCTTCTTTTTTGCCTCTTGGATTGCACATAAACACTCTAGCTTAGAACTGTATCCATAGTTGATGACTATAATTTTTTTAATGAGAACCATATGAGAAAATTGGCTTCAGAGGCATGCTCCATAGTAATGGGAAGGGAGTATTCTAACCCCTGCTGACTGGACTTGCACATGTTCCTTGCCTTCTCTTTGCCTCCACTCCCTTATCTGTAAAATAAGGCCATTGGATGAGATGATATCTGGAATCTTCCCCAGATGTAAAATTGTGTATTTTTTTTAAAGTGCTCTTGTTGGTTATTGGCTGTTTTCTCTAGCTACCTATGACATCTTCTTAGGAAGTCAGAGACAAAATTCCTCAGGATTCCTAGCATAAGCTTAGTTTTACTTTTTTCTTGACTTTCACCTGGAATTTAAAGTGTTTTGTAAAGCTGAATTTCCTATATTGTTTTCCAGGATAAGGAATATAGATTGTGTGATTGTGTGCGTGTGTGTGTGTGTGGTGGTGGTGGTGGTGTGGTTACTCTTTTGAAGGTACAAGAGAAGATGGGCACAGTTCACTGTAATGAGACCGGTTATTTGAATTTGGGAATTTTGAGAAATGGCTGGCTTCAATGTTAACCATCTGCTGAGTTTATATCACCCACCCAGCAATACGACGGTACAACACTGGGCTCTCCTGTATGTTCCTCTCTGTCCCTGGGTGAAGGAGTAATGAGTTGGGAGTTCAGATATCCCTCAGTTCTGATTTGGCACCAGCTAGTTATGTGAATGAAGAATGGCCTCCTTGATACAAGCCTCAGTTTCTTCATCTGTAAAATAAGCTGCTTTAGAAGATCATGTTTTCCTAGAACATCAGGGATCTAATTAGGTACATTTCACACTATTTTAAGAGTTTAGGTAAATTTAGTTAACCCCCAAATGATGTTAGCATGTATCATATGTATGTTCAATTGCACTTCAGTGATGAAAAGAGTAGTTATCTGCCCAAACAGGAATGACCAAGAATCATCACAATTAGTGCCTTGTCTGTAGGACCTTAGTGGTATCCTGGAAGTTGCCAGGTATGCTCCATGCTGCCCTAACTGAACACCAGTCCTGTCCCCTTTTGCATCTGTAGTTGCAGGAACCACACCATCACCACACTCCAGAAAATAACTCCTATTACTACAGGCAGAGGAGGAGCCGAGATGGCCTGGATGATTCCTCTCTGTGAGCTCATCCTCCAACAGTGGACCTTTATACAATTTTTAAGATAATGAGTTGAGCTGATGGTATGAGACATGTAGAGCAGGTTGTCTAAGGCAGGGTCTCTCACCCTTGACACTACCTACTTTCTGGGCTGGATGATTCTTGGCTGTGGGGCCTTTGCTATGCATTGTAGGATACTTAGCTCCTACCTGTCACATGCCAACAGCACCCCCTCCCCCAGGGTTGTGACAACAAGAAATGTCTCCAGATTTTGCCAAACTTTGCCAAAGCAAAATCAGCCCCCGTTGAGAACTAGTCCTCTAAGGGGAATACCTTTGGCTGTGTGAACTTCCACATTGTCAGAAGCAGTCTTTGAGACAAAGAATTGGGTGCATGTAGCCTATTTGGGAGATCATCTCAGAAAGCATTGTGAGGCATTGGTGAAGTGAGTCAGGGAAGGGAGGAAAGCCAATGAAAGGTGTGCTAATGGGCAGGTTACTACTGCGGGTAGTAAGAGGTCGGCATCACTGGGGGCCTCTGGGACTGTGCAGAACACACCTAAACATTGCCCCATTGAGGAGCACAGAAGCTGAGGTGTTTCTCCTCCATGAAACCATGGGTCAGTATGTCCTATCCTGACTCATCCCATCCCCGGAATTTTTCCTTTGATTCACATCCTTTTTAGTCTTATGATAGCAGTGCATGTCTTTCTTAACTGTAATGCCCAGTGAACAAAGATAATTGTTTTAAATCTGTCTTTTGAATCTATCTTTTAAATCTATCTTTTGGGGCACCTGGGTGGCTCAGTCGTTAAGGGTCTGCCTTCAGCTCAGGTCATGATCCCAGCACCCTGGGATCCAGCACCGCTTCGGGCGCCCTGCTGAGCAGAAAGCTTCTCCCTCTCCCACTCCCCGTGCTTGTGTTCCCTCTCTTGCTGTCTCTCTCTCTAATAAATAAGTAAAGTCTTAAAAAAATAAAAATAAATCTATCTTTTGTTCAGATGCTCTACTGTGGCTGGGCTAGGAAATCTTCAAAGTCCTCCCAGCATCAACATTCAAGGACTCTGCCTGGTGATTTGAGGCCAACCCAGGAAGCTGATGAATAAGTAGAAAGAGCACAGCCTGATCCAGAGGTATGGGGGTGGATGGAGAGACACTCATCCTTTATCTTGCAAATTGAATACGGAAGTAATTGCAAGAGAACAGGTAAGACTTCCCACATTGTCAATTTTCACTAAAGGCACTTTTGTAACCATGACTTCACTTTTGAATTGGCATTGCATTGGCTCCTCTGACAGCCTTAAAGAGATACCATCAAGACTTTGTCACATAAATTGAACAATTTCGACAGAGCTTAGGTGACAATAGAATGCACTTCAACTGAACGTGGTGGGGGCAGAGGAATGAATTCTCAGAAAATCAACTCAATGCCAACTCAACCTTCCTGCATCTCCTTCTCTCATAACCCACCTTAACCGTTATTGAACCGCTTATCAGTGTGGAGCATAAGGAAGACATGTTGAGAAAATCAAATTTTAGCATAAAAGAGAGAAATAGCTGCTAATCATCTCAGCAAATGATAGACTGGTGAGTTTCCCTTTTTTGTGTTTTTGGGTTATTTTAATGGCATTTGTTTTCTTAACATTAAAACGGTTTAAGATAATCCCTTGTGAAGTTATATTGCTTTCTGGCAATGAAAACTTTGATATACAACCACTGACTTGGCCATAGCTCTTGATTTTCTTCCAAGGAGTTCAAAGCACTTTCACGGATGCAGTAGCATCTTATTTAGCTTTGTAAACTTGAGGCAGGAGAAGAGAGGGAGGATGGACACATGTGAGCCTTTATTTGTCCAGTGGGGGATATTGAGATAACAGAACATAAGTGGCTTGGCCAAAGTAACCCAGAGAGTTCTGAGCACTCTGACAGGAGTCTCCCACATCTTAGGGCTGTATACATTCCACAGATCTGGATCATGACCCTGGTGGGATTTTGTCCTTAAGAAACTTGCAACTAGGAAAATATGTCTGGGACTCCGAAGAGAAAGCTCGGCCCCAGGCCAGCAGCTTGAAAACTACGCCCCTAGGCCAGATTCGAGGTCTGTGGCATGATTCGTATCCTGACAGGAACAAAGAGCAAAGATTTAACACCAGCTGAGGCTTTTTTTTTTTTTAATATTAAGAAACAGAAAATAATCATCCCCTTTCCTGGCAGCTATGGCAGTGCAAAGACCAGCCAAGCCCACCTTTCTTGAAAACCCATGATCTGCTTTTCAAGGGGAAGATGAAAGCGCCAGGAATAGACAATAGTTCTGAGACACTGGCTGACTTTTGAATATTCATGACTATTCTGATGCAAATGAATATTTCAAATTGAGCTGTTTTTGAAAAGGTGCTGTTGGAAATGTATACACTTACGAAATTGCTTTTCTAGTTCTGCGGATCCCCAAGAATGACTTCCTTTGCTTATTTATAATTCTCCTAGAAGGGTTCCCAGGTGTCAGCCTTGGGCTGGAATTTGAGCGGCTGTCTTTTCCCCAAAAACTAGGGCTACAGTTTAGCCTCACCCACTAGGAAAGTCTGGCTTTGTTTAGCTGGAGCCAGGTCTGATAGGCCCTCCTTGTTCTGCTGGCGGCCAAAGGGGCTTATCACACATCAGATTGTTTTTCCTTTGAGGTAACCTCAAACCAAAGCTCAGTGTTCCCTGAAGAACAAAGAGAGAGTGAGAACTTGCCAGTGCTTGGGAGTGCTCAGATGGTCAGGAAGTTAAGAGGCTTGCTGGGATTTTGCTGACTTTGCACCAGAAGGGTCTCACCATTATGGGCATTGGGTGTGGCGTGTGGCTCTGCCAAGTTAAAGGACTTTGAGGAAGACACATACACTTTGTGGGCTAGTGGAGACTTAGAAACCCCCAGAACGTAGTGAGTGTTCAGTCCCCTCTGGGGGAGTTCTGGGAGTTCCTTCCCATTCACGCTGGAACAGTGACTGCTGGTCAGGCCCAGGAGGAAGATGTGGGGGCTCAAGGAAGGTGGTCATTGCTGGAGGGAAGAAATGGGTCACTGGGAAGCCAAGGTCAGTTTCTGAAGAGAGAGGGCAGTCACTGAGCTCTGTCCAAGACCAATGAAGGAAGCTGCCACAGAGTTTCCTGTTTCTCAGTAGGAGGAGTGAGCCTCTGTTTCAGATACCTGCAGAGACATGGAAGGGAAGCCCTTGCCCCAGGCCAGCTGGTCCCACTGGAGGAGAGGGTGCTCTCTCGGAGGTCTTTAAT
The DNA here is from genome assembly GCF_002201575.2 of Neomonachus schauinslandi. NCBI lineage: Eukaryota > Metazoa > Chordata > Mammalia > Carnivora > Phocidae > Neomonachus > Neomonachus schauinslandi. Next base: position 129,839,120 of record NC_058403.1, read on the forward strand.
TTGCCCTGGCTCCTTGCACACCCCCAGCATCCATCCTGAAAGGTCACACATGGGCATGGCTTCTGCCTCTGTTTCTTGAATGGAGTATACCTTCTCCCCTGCCAGTCTTCCTCTCTCCATTCCAGCCCCCCATCCACAAATACTCCATGGTCACTCTTTCCCTGTGCCCATGGAGAGGACCCTGACTCACATTTATTTAATGAGTACTATACTTACTATATGCCAGGCCCTTTGCTGGGCTTGGGGATGTGACGTGAACCCAACATAGTCTCTGTCTGTTCAGTACTTCTGGTCTATGGATCCAAATGTATTTCCTACCTCAATGTGTCTCTCTGTCCCACCATTATTCTCACCACTGTATCTTTTCCTGGGGTGTTTGCTAGAGTGCCCTCTCCTTGCAGCTCCAGTTTTGCAAACCTATTTTCACTCCTGAGGTATGCAAGAGTTGCCTTTTCCATTTAGCCTCCCCTGGTCTTTCCTTTTCCTCCCAATTTCTGTAACATATTTGTTCTGTGTGATTTAACATATAATGTTAAGTGAACTTACTTTGTCTAGTGACTATTTTGGGTGTGTAAACTAGTCTTTGAGGATTAGAGTCGTACACTGCCCCTATACCAAATCTCTTCTTAACTTTCCATTCCCACCCCAGCACTCAGTACAAAACTGAACACATACTAAATACCCAATAAGTACTGTTGAGTATTAGAATCAGCAGGGCTCTGATGAGGACAGGACAGGACTGCTCCTGACAGCCCCTCAGTGGGAGTGGAAATGGGCAGGTGGTGGCATGATGAGGAGCTGCCTGTAGCCCAAGCTTCTGGCTGAGAAGAACAACAGTCCCTAAAGTAGAACCTGAATATGATCCAAGCAAAGATATCAGTAATTCATAATTGAAAGGTGGAAAATATATTTACATGGAGAGTAGACCTCATTCTTTTGCTTCCAGATCCAGGAAAGTTTCTATTTCATAAAAAAAGTTGTAAGGGTCTGGGGCGCCTGGGTGGCACAGTTGGTTTAGTGTCAACTCTTGATTTTGGCTCGGGTCATGATCTCAGGGTCGTGAGATTGAACCTAGTGTCGAACCCCTAGTTGGACTCTGCGCTCAGCGGGAGTCCGCTTGTCTCTCTCCCACCCCCTGCCTGCACGCTCTATCTCTAAAACAAATAAATAAATAAATTTAAAATAATAAAATAAAATAAATAAATAAATCTTAAAAAAATCATAAGGGTCATCAAAGGTGACCCTCCGAAGACCTTTGGCAAATTACTTAATCTTTCCAAGCTTCACTTTCCTCATCTATAAAATGGGAATAATAATAACAACACCGAATAGAGTTGCTGGGAGAATAAATTAGATCATGCATATAACCAATTTATCCCAAAATCTAGAAAAGAGTAGATATTTAATCAGTGATTGCCATTATTCTTATTATCATTGTTATTATTCCATTAAACCAGCATTTCCCAAAGTCTAATAAGTGGATTATTTGGTGGTACATAAGATAATGTTAGGTGCTACATTATTGACTTTTAAAACATTTTAATGTGTGCTAGGAAAAATATTATATAATCACATTTATGACATAATGGATATTACTTTTATTTTAGTTATTTATTGCTGCACAACAAACCATCCGTAAACTTAGTGGCTTTAAACAACGGTGATGTATTACTTCTTTTGATTTTTTTTTTTATTATGTTCAGTTAGCCAGCATGTAGTACATCATTAGTTTTTGATGTAGTGTTCAACAGTTCATCAGTTGCATATAACACCCAATGCTCATCACCACACGTGCCCTCCTTAATACCCATCACCCGGTTACCCCATCCCTCCACCCCCCTCCTTTCTGTAACCCTCAGTTTGTTTCCCAGAGTCCAGAGTCTCTCATGGTTTGTCTCCCTCTCTGATTTCTTCCCATTCAGTTTTCCCTTCCTTCCCTGTGGTCCTCCACGCTATTCCTTATGTTCCACATAGAGTGAAACCATATAATTTTCTTTCTCTGCTTGACTTATTTCACTTAGCATAACCCCCTCCAGTTCCATCCATGATCTATTTAGCCAAGCAGCTGAACTTCTTTACATGGTGCCTCAGGGCTCCAAGAGCAAGCATCTAAGAGGACAAGTCCCATTGTGCAAGTGCTTATCAGGTCTCTGCTTGCATCATACTTGCTAATGTCCCACTAGCCAAAGCAAGTCACAGAAGGTTCAGAATCACCGTGGCAGGGACTGCACAAAGGTGTGAATACAGGCAGGTGTGGTTCATAGGGGGCCACCAACGTAGCAGTCTTCCACAGTCATGAATAACCCAACTCACAGCTAGAAAGTAGCCAGGCTGAGACCTGGAGCAGTCTGGGTCTAGAATCTGTGGTTATAACCACCAGGAAATCTCCACAAACAGAGTGTTTCAATCTTCTATCTCTAAATGTAGTGACTTAAAGCAACAAGCATCTTATATGTTCATGGATTTTGTGGGCCATGAATTCAGTAGGTCACAGCAAAGATGACTCATCTGTACTTAACCATGTCTAGGTCCTAGCTGGGATAACTCAAATTGCTGAGAGCTGGCTGAGATGCTTCATCTGGGGTTGGGGTTCTCACTGTCTGCTAGGTTCCTCAGTTCTCTCCCACAAGACCTCTCCACGTGACTACTGTCTGAGCTCCTTCACAGCACCATGGTCTCAGAGGAGTCAGATTTCTGGACAGAGAGCTGGCCTTTCTTCAGAGAGCAAAGTAGAAGCTGCTTTACCACTGCCACACTGTATCGGTCAGAGAAAGTCACAGAGCCAATCTAGATTTAAGAGAAGGAGAAATGGACTCTCCCTCTGGATGAGAGAACTGGTATAAATGTGCAGAGAGGGAAGGAACTGATGGCAGCCATATTTAGAGACTTTCTACTGCAATATACTTAAGGACTAAAATACTTACCACTAATCTTAGGCTTTGTTGTTTTTGTTGTTGTTATAACAGACTATTTTTAAGAGCAGTTTTAGGCTCACAGCAAAATTGAGAGGATCATACAGAGATTTCTCATATATAACTCCTGTCCTCAAACATGCATAGTCTCCCCCATTCTCAATATCTTACACCAGAGTGGGACATTTGTTACAAGTGATCAAACTACACTGACGTAGTGTAGTGGTGTAGTGATGGGTCACTCACTACTTGGGGATCATAATCCCCAGGAGATCATTAGGGTTCACTCTTGGTGTTGTACATTCTGTGAGTTTGAACAAATGTATAATGACATGTGTTCATCATTATACTATCATACAGAGAATTTCCACTGCCCTATAAATTCTCTGTGGCCCACCTATTCACTCCTCCCTCCCCCTAACCTCTGACAGTCACTGATCTTGTCCGCGTCTTGGTAGTTTTGCCTTTTCTACAATACAATATAGCTGGAATCATACAGTTTACACCCTTTTCAAATTGGCTTCTTTCACTTAGTGACATGCATTGAAGTTTCCTCCATGTCTTTTCATGTTTTGATAGCTCATTTCTTTTTAGTGCTGAATAATATCACATTGTCCAGATGTACCACAGGTTATTTATTCATTCACCTACTGACATCTTGATTGCGTCCAAGTTTTGGCAATTATGAACAAAGCTGTTATAAACCTCTGTGTGCAGGTTTTTGTTGACATGTTTTCAACCCCTTTGGGTAAATACCAAGGAATACAATTGCTGGATGGGCTTTTCATTTATTTGTTTATTTTAAGGTTTATTTATTTATTTATTTATTTAAGAGAGAGAGCATGAGCAGGGGGAAGGGCAGAGGAAGAGGAAGAAGCAGACTCCCCACTGAGCATGGAACCCCACAGGAGGCTCTCAATTCCAGGACTGGGCCTCTGACCTGAGCCGAAGTCAGATGCTTAACCATCTGAGCCACTCAGGTGCCCCTGGATGGACTTTTTAAACGTTTTATTTATTTTTTTAAAGATTATTTATTTATTTATTTGTCAGAGAGAGACACAGTGAGAGAGGGAACACAAGCAGAGGGAGTGAGAGAGGGAGAAGCAGGCTTCCCGCGGAGCAGGCAGCCCGATGCTGGGCTCCATCCCAGGACCCTGGGATCATGACCTGAGCCGAAGGCAGACGTTTAACGACTGAGCCATCCAGGCACCTCTTTTTAAAGGTTTTAAAGTGAGTCAATATGAAGAAAAAACATTAAATAATAATATTAAATATTAATATTAAATAATATTAAATTGAACCATAAGAAATTTCTGATTTTGTAGATCACACCTAAATATTTTATACCATTCAACTTAATAGTACAGTCATCCCAGAATACTGCAGAGGTTTTTGCAGTGATATGCAAATAACTGAAGTTTGGGAAGCATCTTCCAATTGAAGCATTTTATCTTTTGGTGACTTTATTTCTTCACATGACTTAATTTGACCAGAGCATAGAAGATGCTTATTTGGACAGTTTGTTTTGTTGTTGGTGGTGGTGGTGGTTTGGGAAAGGTTTGATGTGGGCTGCAATGTATCAAGTGCCAATTGAACATATTTGTTGATCAAAATGTCCTTGGCCCAAGGGACCACAATCTTCCCAGATCTGCTGCAAATCAGACACCTTTGATCTTCCTGGGGAGAATGTCCTTGATTCTTTCTGATTCCCAGTGGCAACAGTATTTTCCACATTATCAGGTGTATCAACAGAAACCCCAACAGCATGGAGGGACATTAAGACCATTTTCTCACAGGACTTGGTGCAAGAAATTGGAAAATGAATCACTGGGAACTTTTGGCTATAAAGAGTGAACTTCTGAAAAGATTGTTCTCCAAAACAAACTACCCAACAATTAAAAAGACTTTGTCTGAGGCTGGATTCTGACAATGAATCAGAACTTCAGATATGGGGACGTCTGGGTGGCTCAGTTGGTTAAGCAACTGCCTTCGGCTCAAGTCATGATCCTGGAGCCTCAGGATCGAGTCCTGCATCAGGATCCCTGCTCAGCAGGGAGTCTGCTTCTCCCTCGGCCCTCCCTCCTCTCATGCTCTCTCTCTCGCTCTCTCTCTCTCAAATAAATAAAAAAAAAATTCTTAAAAAAAAAGAACTTCAGATATATTGGGGGTCTGATTTAGACACTTTATGGAATTTTATTTTGTATTTAGTTTCTGCCAGATTAAAAAAAGAATTCTTTTTTTTCCCATCAACCAGTCTGGTTGTTTTTCAGCAGGGCAGTCCACTTAAATGGAAAGATTGTAACCAAATTGGGTAATGTTGTCCTGCGGATTTCCAATAAAAATATTACAATGTTGTTTAAAAGTTTGGAATTAGTAAAATAATTTAAGGGCTAACTTTCTTTCATCTCAACTCTTTCTGAGTGAAATTTGTAGGAGAAAATTTTTGTTCAAAAATAGCATCCAAAAGATTTAAAGTTCCAGATGGAGTCAGCACCAAGTCCAAAACCAAAACAAAATGAAAACTCCCAAAGCATTTTCCAATAGGATTTCCTGAAGGAATACTTCAAAAGGTCCAGCTATATCTAAGATGGCTGAAGTCATGTGCCTCCTTTCAGCCTCAGGGCATGTACTTGCCTCACATTCTCAGTAGCTCGCGGCTCAGCCCCGACAGTTAAATAAAAACTAGATGATAGAAGAGGTTTCATTATGTGTGTGAATGTATTTTCTTCAGCTAATCGGTGAATGGCAGACTAGAAGGTATTCAGAGGCCCAGAACAATAATGTCAAAGCTAATTCAATCCCTCACAGGTCAAGGCTTGTGACCGCGGCTCCAGCCTTTGTCAGACACACAAATACATAGCACCTCTGTGAGCATCTTTTTTGCACATAAACTCACACCTTAAAATAAGTGGGCATTGATTTCTCTTGCTCCTGTCTGCATTTATCTTGGGCTCTTTCTCTGGAAATAATGCAGAACTACTGTTGCCCTTGTGTGGCCAGCAGCATTAACATGCTTCTTTCTCCTACAACATTTCAGTAGCACATCCCAGGATCACGTGCTTAGTGCTCAGGTGTGACCAGCTGGATTTTAATATCACATTATTTTTCTCTTATTTGAACACCCCAAAATATGAGTGTGTTCATTTAAGGCAGGAACATAAATTTATACTCAAATTTTGGATCCAGTTGTTCTTATTTCTTCTCATTCCTGAATGTAAGTTAAATAGGCATGACAGATTTTATTATGATTCCTCTGGACCCTTCAAATGGTCTCAGTTTAATAACTCCTTCATCCAGAAGGATGTCTACATATATATATTTATTTAATATAACCAAAGCTAGAATATGCAGAATGATAATAATATTCTTCAGAAGTTGTATATGACTGATTATTTTTCCAGTTAATGGTAAGTATGACTAAAATTACCTAGTGAACAATGGTTTTCTTTAGTTGCCTAATCTGAAAAACCTAGGGAGGAAAAATAGCTGTCATTTCTTATTATAAACATATAAGGTGGAGTGACCACGCATGCTAAATTTCCAATTAAGAGATGCAAATAAATAGTCACATCACGTTTCACAATACTAGCCGTCTGTTCCCAAAGCCTGCAGGCTCTCTCTCACTCAAAGGAACAGTTAACAGTGAAAGAGGGAGTCAAAATTTAGGTTTTACAGCCAGTATGAGATTAGAAAACACACCACATATATTTTAGTAGGTAATAATTTTCTTACCTCAAAATTATTTTATTGCTTTTAAAAAACGGTTGCAAAAAATTCCCTTTTAGTATTCAGAAATTATGAAGTACAAAGTGAGAATGCTCTAGAATTTCTCCACCCCCATACCCACCTCAGAGATAGCCACTTTAGACCCCTTGGCATATATACATGCATGTATATGTATTTATTATCCATTTGTGTTTCTTATGTGAATCTATTGTTTATCTCCCTTGCTCGTTTGAAAAGGTAAGTTATACTTTTTTTCCTTACTGATTTCTAAGAGCTCTTTATACGTGATACTTAACTGCATTAGATTTGTAGGTGAGACTGAGACTGAATGTTGTGAGCAGTAAACAAGCCTTGTGTAAACAGGAATAGGACTAAACCCTCTACTAAGCAGCATCTTTTATGCAAAGTACTTTATGTATGCTACTTTTATAGAGCGGGTTACCCTCATTGTTAGGAAATGCCCCTTTCAAAGACTGGATACAGTGATTACATTTCACCAACACCTTGGTTGGATTGTCATGGGGCAATAAGGTTTAGAGTTGGAATCTATTCCCTGGCAGAAATTGCCTGCATGGTTGTGCTTTATAAAAATGCATGCTCCCCCATCACAGAGTACAGTATGGAAAAGGAGAGTAAATGAATTTTTCATGAAGAAACATGGCAAACACTACCTCAGCCATGTGATCAAGGTTTATACCAATATTGATAAGCCATGTTGATAACATGCACCCTTGGGATGATATGATGAGAATGACACTTTATTTTTATAGTCTTCCTCTCCAAAACTAACTGTGTTTTCAACCCAAATTGAGGGACATTCTACAAAATATTCTATTCATATCCCTCAAAACTGTCAAGGTCATTGAAAATGAGATAATCTGAGACACTATTACAGTCTAGAAGAGCCTAAGAAAACATGACAACTAAATGTAATGTGTTGGGGCGCCTGGGTGGCTCAGTTGTTAAGCGTCTGTCTTCGGCTCAGGTCATGATCCCAGGGTCCTGGGATCGAGCCCGGCATCGGGCTCCCTGCTCAGCGGGGAATCTGCTTCTCCCTCTCCCACTCCCCCTGCTTGTGTTCCTTCTCTTGCTGTGTTTCTCTGTCAAATAAGTAAATAAAATCTTTAAAAAATAAATAAATAAAAATAAATGTAATGTGTTATCCTGATTGGGATCCTGGGACAGAAAAAGGGAATAGGTAAAAACAAAGGAAATTTTAAAAAATTAGTTAATAATAATGAATCATTATTGGCTCATTAGTTGTGACAATGTACCATAGTAATATAAGATGCTAATAACAGAGGAATCTGGGTGTGGGATATATGGCAACTCTCAGTACTATCCTTGGAAATTTTCTTTAAAACCATTCTAAAAAAATAAAAGTTTGATAAGAAAAAAAACAAATGGCGAATATTTGAATTGGATCATTTCCCCCAATGAAGCTACAAAATATTCAACTCGACTTAGACTGGTTGAGACTCTAGTTACCCCCAATGCTGACCCTAAATCATATCAATCAATCTAAGAGCAGCAGTAACAAAACAAAACAAAATCTAACTTGGGGTGATTTTCCAGGGAGGCAGAAGTTAGCAATCTTTAGGACTGTCTGGCAAACCAGTAAAAATACTGAACTGGTAGAGAATTTAGACATGTTTCTATCAAATCATTTCATTTTACGGATGAAGGAACTGAGGCCCAGATAGAACAAGGCATTCACCCCAGGTCTTGTGAATACTGACTTGAAATGTAATTAGGAGCCTATTTTCTAATTCAGTGCTCATTTTCCTCCCACACCTTTCTCCACCTTTCTCCACCTTCTACACCTTTCTGCTCCTCCAGGTACTGACATTCTTTTGTTTCCCCCCCTTTTATCCAAAGATCCATGGGAGGGCCACGTATTCTCTATAGTGTATAAAAGGCAGCAGGAGAACACATGAAATTTGGGATCAAGTTGAGTTGAGTCTGAATCCCAGCTTCCTACTGTCTCTGAGTCTACGTTTTCTCTAGCTACAAAATGGCTCCAGTAATCCCTGTCTCTCAAGATTAAGTGAGATTCAGAGTCTGGCCACGGTGGACCCTCGGTAACTGAGTTTCCTTTCATGAGAATTTGTGTTTGTATATACGAACGGCAGCAGTCAGGATGCCCCGGGCCCTTCAATGGCACATATGGTTGGTAATCACTGTGTCCATGGACGTGTGCCCCGACCAGTGCTCTTCCACATGCGCAGGCCTTCCCGCTCCCCACAGATTGTTCTCCACAAGAGTCGCAGATGGCACGTGGAAGAGACTATACTTTTTTACATGACAAATTATTTCATGGGATTCAAGAGGCAGCCCCCTCCTACGGGGGCCTGTGACACAGCAGCCTGAATGAAGACATCACCATTAGGATAAATTTTTAAAATTGCAGCCTGGGAGGAATGCAGTTTGGAGCTTTGAAATGTTTAGCTCAGTTTCTAAATATTACATTGGGATTGAATTGTCTCTTGTCCCCAAAGCTGATAAAAATATGAGATCCGTGTTTCAGATTGCATTTAATAAGGATACTCTGTCTTTTGTTTTTTGTTTGTTTTTTTTTTAAGATTTTTTAAATTTATTTATTTGACACAGAGAGAGACACAGCGAGAGAGGGAACACAAGCAGGGGGATTGGGAGAGGGAGAAGCAGGCTTCCCACGGAGCAGGGAGCCCGATGCGGGGCTCGATCCCAGGACCCCGGGATCACGACCTGAGCCGAAGGCAGACGCCCAACGACTGAGCCACCCAGGCGCCCCACTCTGTCTTTTGTTTGCCTTGTAAAGCAAAAAGCGTGTTGTTGCAGTCTTTGAGTGCTCTTGTGGCCTGCCTTTGATAGCCAGCCTTCTTGACCCTCACCTGTCACAGACGAAGTCTAAGAAATGTGGAAAGACAAACCTTGGTGGATAGTCAAAGTTTAAAATATTTTTAAAAAGTAATGAATGAGCAGCTTTCATTGTGGGCTTCTGAGGAAATTAGACACACTTCATCTTAGTGTAGATTCCTTCTAAAGCACTCTGCCACTAGAACTTGGTTGCAGGTAGCTTATTTGGGAGGTGACCCCACAAAGCAGAACTGAAGGAGTAAGGGAAGTGAGCAAGGCCAATAAAAGGTATGTGAATGAATGGGTTAATTTCTGTGGGCCTCTTTCTGAGCACTCTCTAAGAAACCATGGTAAACCCATGTCAAACATGTCTCAGAATTTTCCCACTGGAGAGCAGGAAGGCTGGAGCATTTACCCACCGACTTCTGTCCTCCACTCTTCAAGATTGCCTCTGGCAACATCAACTCCGCATCTCATCTATGTACTTCTGTGTGTGGCTGCATGACCTTCACAGCCTCAAAGAAGGCGGACTGGAGAGACACTGTAAAGCTGTCCACCACAGCTGCACTGAAACCAGATAGAATAAGGGGCTGTGGCATGGTGCATTACAACATCTGCTATTCTGGTAGATTCTAGAATTATGTTCTCCAGTACAATAACCACTAATCACATTGAAATTAATTAAAATTAAAAATTCGGTTTCCTAGCCGTATTTTAAGTGCTTAATAACCACGTATGGCTAGTGGAAATAGCATTGGACAGAGCAGATATAGAACATTTCCATCATTGCCGAGAGTTCTGTTGAGCTACTCTAGGGCATAACTTCCTGGGTCTCTTCAGTTCCGTAAGCCCCTGACAAGCTTGTCTGTATTGGACATCTATTAATCAAGATAGACTAGGTTTTGCTGCAGTAACAAATAATTCCCGAGTCTTAATGGCTTAGAACAACAAAGGTTTATTTCTCACACTGCATGTCCAACATAGGATCCAGGTTGAGAGAAAACCCACCATCTGGAAAATTGCCAATCACCATGGCAAAAGGTTGGGGGGGGAAGAGCTCTGTGGTTCATGTACCAGCAATTGATGCCCCAGACCAGAAAGGACATTCACAACTCATTGGTCAGAACAAATCATGTAATCCCACCTAACAACTCGGGAACTAGGAGTTTCAGAGAGAAAGACTGGCTATCAGTGAGCAGACCTGCTGATTAGTTCTTTGACATGTTCCTTGTTCTTTTACTTTTTCATACATTTATTCAACATAGATTTGATTATCCACTGGGCATGGTAGTGAGTCCAGAGGTTTACATAGATGAACAACTAGGCATGATTCTTGCCCTTATGGAGCTTACTTACCGTATGCCGCTAACTGACCATTAAAAGAGCATTAAAAAAGCAATTACAATTAAGGGGGCTAAGTATTCTGATAAGGAAAGAACAAGATGCTTCTGTATCAGCAAAGCAAACAGTTTTCATACATATTAATGAGATAACTAGGACTGTGAATATTTTATCCAAGTTAGGGTGTCCAGAATGAGCACTAGGATAGGAAAACAAGGGCATCTGTTTATTCCTCCCTCCCCTTCCATTTGCATCTTTGTTCCATTCCTGAACAAAGTCCAAGAGAGGTGTTAGGCTAGCCCCTGTCAAGCGGTGACCTTGTCTCCACATACCTTGGGCAGGTGCCTGGAGGCTGCACGGGAGTTTGCCTATGAGGGCACATTGGCTCATGCTCACAGATTCACCATGGCCCTCAGCATTCATATTCCTGACACAGAACCTGTGCTGGCCAGTAGGCCTGGGAGCCAGTAGGCCCTTCTTGATTTTACCCTGAGCAGGTCAGATCAGACCAGCCAAGAGCCCAGGGCCACCCAAGTGAGTCTCCAGGGCTTTGAGGGTGGAAAAAGCAGGAAGCTGTGGCAGGGAGTGCTGCCTGGGGCTTCTTGCTCTCTTTCAGGTTCTCTGTGGATGTTGGTACCGTGTTCTTACCTGCTGACCTACCTGTCCTCAGAATAAGACATGTGGCTAAATGTTGCAGTTGAGTTCCTGTCATCTGGTTTAGGGGATATCTACAACGTGCAAGTTTATTAAATTCTATTTTCAATAACATATCTTTTTCTTTGTTTTCCTCATTTAAATCCATTCACTCAAAAGAGACGTGTGCGGAGGCAGCATGTTGGCTCAGTGCATAGACTCTGGGGCCAGACTTCCCGGGTTTGTCCCCTAGATCTGCCACTGGACGTGTTATTTAATGCTCTATGCCTCCATTTCCTCATCTATAAAATGGGGATAAAAATTGTACCTACCTCAAATGGTTGTTGTGAGGAATGTATCGGTTAATAGAAGTAAGGTGCTTAGAAAGGTACCGGGCATATAGTAAGCACTCAGATGAGCTGGTATGTTGTTGTTACCATCAGTGTTGTTGCTATTACTGTTACCATGCTTCTGCCGAAGTGCTCAGCAGCACATTTATTTTGTGTTCGGGCCGGGGGAGATACAGAATCAGCCAAGCAGCTGTGCAGCATGGTGGTTAAGATAACGAGCTCTGTGTCCTGGCTCCAAGTCTGGGCTCTGTCACCTACTGGCTGTGTGACTCTAGGTAAGTCATGAAGCTCTTCAGGCTTCGTCTGCAAAATGTGGATAATGGCTTCCATGGCTTTCGTAGAGATTGGCTGAGATAATGCACGTACTTCAGCCTTTGGCACCTCGGGCACACACAATACAATCTGGCTGTGGAAGTAATTCTAGGGAGAGGAGAAGAAACCAGCTGGTGCTAGATGAGGAAAGACAAGCAAGTAGTAGATGGCTGTGCTTGAGAAGGGCTGGAGAGTGGTAGAAACCAAGGGTCTCAGGAAGGAAGCAGTGCTCTCGGAAGGTTTCTTGTAGAAGGCATCATAGAACCTAGGCCCTAAAGGATGGATTGGAATTGATCAGGCAGGAAAGGACGGAAGGGGTGTTTTGGCCTCCAATACCATGCTGTCTCATCTTCTTGGGTAGACAATGGGAAGCCATTGGAGGATTTTGAGTGGGAGACTGGCCTGGTCACTGGGATCAAAGAAGGAAGTGGGGAGGTAACTGTACCAAGCAATGGGGCCAAGTGAAATGTATCTCCGATACAGGAAAGAAAAATCATATAGTGACATTTAGAGCTCTTACTATGTGCCTGAAACTGTCCTAAATACTTGGATTAATGCACTTCAATCTTACAGCAATCCCATTGGTTGAGTTCTCCTATTACTCCCAAGTTACAGGTGGCACAGAAGGTTAAGTCACTTGCCCAAGATCACAACAGGAGAAAGTCCAGATCTAGGATTCAAACCCAGACATCCCAGCTCTGAGCCTGGTCTGTGTCCCTGCACTTTTTAAGATGCTTACACTTTTGTGAGCATCAGGGAAGGAGAAGGGAGAAACAGAATATACAGAATTTGAGAGATGTTGCTGTTCCAAAAAGGAATGTTGGAAGAAGTAATTTAAAGTACAGCCGGAGTGGGGCACCTGGGTGATGACTCTCGGTTTCGGCTGGGGTCATTATCTCGGGGTCGTGAGATCGACCCCCCCCTAGGGCTCCCAGCTCAGCACGGAGTCTGCTGCTTCCTCTCCCTCTCCCCTCCTGCTTGTGCTCTCTCTATCTCTCAAATAAATAACTAATCTTAAAAAATAATAGTACAGGGGCGCCTGGGTGGCTCAGTCGTTAAGCGTCTGCCTTCGGCTCAGGTCATGATCTCAGGGTCCTGGGATCAAGTCCCACATCGGGCTCCCTGCTCAGCGGGAAGCCTGCTTCTCCCTCTCCCACTCCCCCTGCTTGTGTTCCCTCTCTCACTGTGTCTCTCTCTGTCAAATAAATAAAATCTTTAAGAAAAAAAAAAGAAAAAAAGAAAAGAAATAAAAAGTTCATCCTTCTAATTTAAAAATAATAATAATAATAATAATAGCACAGCCGGAGTATTTGTCTTGGGATGGGGGAACCCTTGCTCTTTGCAAGAGGAAAGAGAAACCGTAAGTAGAAAGGGGCAGTGAGAGATGTCAGCCATGAGGGCTCTCCTGGGAAACAGCTTCAATGTTCTCCTCTCAGAAGAGCTGAGAGGGAAGTAGCAGAGGGGTGGAACTTGCTAGGGGCTTATAAAGGGGAAATGGGCTTTTGAAACAGTGTCCCTGACCACATAATCTAACAAGATGTTTGTTGTGCTGGGCTAGGCACTCTCTGGGATAGCAGTGTTGCTGGAATTGGACTGACCAGATCCTAGTCTAAGCTCTGCCAGTCCTAGCTGTGTGACTTTGAATATGTTCCTTAACCTTTCTGTGTCTCAATTTCCTCATTTGAAAAATAGGGTTACCCACCTCATAGGGTTGCTGTGAAGATTGGATCTGTCGGTTTATGGGAGAGGCCTTAAGGTTTAGGATAGTCAGCCTCTGCCAGTATTAGCTATTATAGTTGTTCTTCTTTTCCCCACAATCCCAGAAATCTTGACAGCCCACAACAGAGAAGGGGAATGTAGGCCTCTCTGGATGAGCCCCACAGCCCAGTGCTGGAGTACAGGGATGTTCATGAGATGTGTAAAGAATGAATCTATCCTTGGTCAACTAAATTTCCTTTCTAGTGGCAAATTCCAGAATTACCACAGAAGCCTTCAAATTCAAATTCCTACTTCGAGAACAAATGTGTTTAATAGAACTGCTTATTAATAAGGTACCAAGCCCAGGGGAAACACAGAGGCTTATAAAAAACCAGACATACTACAAAGGAACTCGGTTAATCTGAGCTTCAAACCACAGATACTGCTACCCCCTCATCAAGGTTTCAGTTGGTTTAAAAGCCTTCCCCCCAGATTTCCCATTTTAGGGCAGACATTCTGCTGCATGGAAGTCTTATCTTTCTTTGCCCCCACTGTCCCCCTCCCCCATCCAGTGACATTAGGGTTTCTGATCACCATCAAAACTGAAGATGTCAGGACAGGTAATTTACAAACAAGCCTCTCTGACAGAGTGAAGTGAAAACGATTCCATTTTAATTTGAGAGCACACTGTGCTGCATTTTAGGATGTAACACACTCAACTGATAATAAATTCACTATACCAGCAGTATTCCTGACTCAATCTGTCAGCATCTCAGACGAGTGTCAGAGGTACCATCTTTTGATGCTGGGAGCTGTGTTAGAGGTTCCCGTTCTCCTATCAGCTTGGGTCATTGGGATTGATAAGGTTCAGGAAGGTGGCAGAGATATGCCCCCAACTCTCTGGCATACACTCCCACACTCCCACAGCGCCACAGGCTTATTCCAGTCAAGAAAAATGATTGAGATTTACAGATCCCTCTTTTAAGCATGTCTACCTATTCACCTTATGAGAATTCTCACTGGTTTATCTTCCACCACCCAGCTGAATCAGAAACTCCAGGGGCTACCTGCATACCCTGAAGCCAGGGCAGAGGTGAGAAAGGAGAGCAGAGGAGATGGGGAGGCTCCCAGAAGCATTTCACTTTCTCTGCAAATTTCCCCAGGATCTTGGGGTCCTCCATGCTGAATGCCACTAAAAGACGACCCCTGGGGAACTTCATGAAGAGGCTGCAAAATATGTCTAGAATGAAGAGAAGAGCATTTTAGTTTCTTTAAAAATAAGTCACTCTGAGATGCAGCTGCAAACCAAGGAAGCATAGGATCGACGGCCACCACGTTAAGCTAGGATTAGGCAGGGGGGGATTCTTCCCTATAGGTTTCAGGGGGAGCATGGCTCTCTTGACTCTTGATTTTGACTTCTAGCCTCCAGAACTGTGAGACAATACATTTCTATAATTTTGACCCCTACCCCCAAATCAATCACTCAGAGGATCATTATGTATTTAAAACACTTATATCAGAGGTTCTTAGTCTTGGCTACACATTGGAATCACCTGTGGAGACCAAAAAGCTCCGATGCCCAGGCCATACCATAGACCAGTTAAACCAGAATCTCTGGGGGTGAGACCCCAGCATCAGTATTGTCTTTAAAGTTCTGTAGGACCTTCCATGGTGCAGCTGACGTATGTGGTGCTTGCCAGGTGGCTTATGCCTATTAGCATACTTCATCTTTGCAACTAGCTTCTAAGAGAGGTGCAGACATTGTTCTCATCCCGCAGATGAAGAGAGAGAAGCACAGTGAAGTTTTATGCATTGTCCAAGATCGTACAGCTGGTGATTTTCAGGGTGTGGATTTGAACACAGGCCATCTGACTTGTAGCCAGCAGGTTCATTTCCTCTGATGACGTGAGAAACACAAATTCTTGGCCGAGCCCCGGACTATAAAGTTGCCATGGAGCGGGGGTCAAAGATCCTGTATTCTAGGGAGCCAAGTAAAAGATCTTTCCAAGCAATGCCACATTTATAAGTAGTGATTTTTAAAAATTTCTACTGGGAAGTGCAGACTTTCCCATTCCTCCCACAGACTGTCTGAGGGTAAAATTTTCAACCCTTCCATTTCTTCCCCATATCTACCCAAAAAGTCAAGAACCAGACTCCAGCCTGAATTAAGTAGAGAGTGGGTGTCATTTGTCAGCTGGGTCCCTCTATTTGTGGTTAAGGTCCAGCCCATCACGTTGAAGGCTTACTGACATGTGTGTTGGGATGGAAGACCCATCATATGCTTGTCTAAAATTAGTCCACTCTTTTATTCATCAGACTGAAAGGCTAAGGAAAGAGGATGGGATTGGAAGGCACATTGTATCTGGTTCCAGTTCCTGGCCCAAATGAGCCTTGGGCCTCTAGGTGAGTGACTTCACTTCCCTCTGGAATTCTTCCGTAAGATGAAGAGAGTTGGATTCCATTTGAGGTCACATCTCAGTTCAGCCAAGAGACATGTTTTGTTTGGCCCTCACAGTGCTTTCAGATTTTTTTAATTAATTGCCAGCTTTTAAAAGTTGGAATCATTTACATAGTCTAGATTTCCTGATTCTCTTGAAATACCAGAAGAGATGTTGTTGCCATGCTGTGTCCTATGGGGTAACCGTGGGCTGGAGCTGAGAGACAGCACTCTCTTCAGATGGGTACACTCTCTTGGGTTTCCCTATCCCCGACTTGGCCACCATCACTGTTTACTCACCAGTCTGGCCCCTGCAGGGACTGGAAACCAGATGATCTCCAAAGTCTCTTCTAGGAGTTGAGATTCCTTTACTCATAGGACCTGCAAATCTGTGAGGCAGGGATAAAGTCTTAGAGATTCAGACTCAGTCAATACTTTTATAAAGTTAGGGATGGTCAAAGTAAAACTAATAAATGGTAATGTTCTCTGTTAAATACTTGCTCGTGTTTTATCTTTAACCTTGGCATATACAGTTTACAATGTTTGGCATACTCGCTTTGAGTTTTTATATTCTGGCTTACTTTTTGAAGACATAAGCAGAGACAAAACAAAAGTCATAAAAGGTTATGAAGAAATTGCATGGTCAAGAAGAGAGAGGACAACAGGATAATGTGTTCTCAGAAGGACAGTCTGAAATTACAGGAGAACTATCTGTTCTTCAAAACAAGATCATCTGAAATAAATTCCAGGAAAATATGTTAGGTGCGTGCTGAGTCTGATGTTTTTAGCACAGACCACAATCAGGAAAACTCTCTTCTCCTGAAGGCATATGAAGTTCTCAGGGAGCTGGGCTATTTATCTAGGACCTTCCAGATGACCACATAGTCACTTGAAATTGCACATAAATTTAAGTATCATTGACTCTTAAAGCTCTTCTTTTGGAACACTAATAAAAATAGAGCTGGGTGCAGACAAGTGATTTTCAGTCCCTCTGACCACTCACAACTTTTTTTTTTTTTTCAAAGGTTTTATTTATTTATTTGACAGAGATAGACACAGCGATAGAGTAGAAATTTTTAAAAATCACTACTTATAAATGTGGCATTGCTTGGAAAGATCTTTTACTCCAAACACAAGCAGGGGGAAGTGGGAGAGGGAGAAGCGGGCTTCCCGCCAAGCAGGGAGCCCGATGCGGGGCTCGATCCCAGGACCCTGGGATCATGACCCGTGACCACTCACAACTTTGATGCATTCTTTTTATATTTTTACTGAACTATTTATGAAAATAAAAGTAATATGTGCAAATACCAACTAGAGTAGCAAGATATGAAATGAGAAGTTAATGTCTCTTTTCCTTATTTTATTTTTTATTGTGGTGAAATACGCATAACATAAAAGTTACCATCTTAACCCCCTCTTTTAAAAAAGATTGTATTTATTTATTTGACACAGAGAGAGAGACAGCGAGAAAGGGAACAGAAGCAGGGGGAGTGGGAGAGGGAGAAGCAGGCCTCCCGTGGAGCAGGGAGCCTGATGCGGGGCTCAATCCCACAACCCTGGGATCATGACCTGAGCCGAAGGCAGACTCTTAACCAACTGAACCACTCAGGCACCCAGCATCTTAACTACTTTTAAGTGTACAGTTCAATAATGTTGAGTATATTCACATTGTTGTGTTTTCTCCCTTATCTTAACCCCACTATTAACGACAGTTATATTCTTCTATGTCCTTTCGGAAAACTATATGCACATTCTTTGTGCATCTTCCAAAGTTTCTACCATACCATAGACTAGTCTTGCTTATTCTCAATTTTAGTGGCTACAAAAAATTCTCTTTTTATGGATAACTATAATTTACTCAACCAATTCTTTATTAATGGACACTCAGGTTCTCTTGAGGTTTTGGCTATTACCAAGAAGAAAAACCTATAATGAACATATTTGGTATTTATATCTTGGTCTTTGGCCTATGCCCAAGTATGTCTCTTGGGTAAAGTCTCAGCAACCCATACACTGAGATGTTTGGTTGACACTTTTCTATCTGAAAATTTATATAGTTTGCAGAATAAGAGTTTTTAGATTGGGTAGAATACTTAATCATAAACTATAATGGCACAAAAAATGAATTGCAGCAGTAACCCAGACTCTGGAATTAAATCACCATAATCTAAGGTTAGGCCCTGCTGGACTGACTGTGAGGCCTTGGGGAACTTGCTCATAACATCACTTGCCTCAACTTTTCCATCTGAAAAATAGGAAAAATAATAGCACCCACCGTTGAGGGTTGTTGGAAGGACAAAATTAATAGTACCTCGTGCATATGAAGCACTACATGCATTTTAGGTCTCTCCTCTTCAATCATAAAATTTGAACCTGATATTTTAAATATAATAGCTTACAAGATATTTTAAATTTTAAGATTTTAAGATGACAACATTTTGTTCTGTAATTAAATTGCCAAAATACTGGTAAAATAGACAAAATCCATCAATAAATGAAAACTGCCCTATGAAAGACCTTCTCACATGTATCAAATCAATTCTTGTTCTTCCCCCATTTCCTTAGGAATACTTTGGATTTACCTTTTTTTTTTTGTCTTCTTTTTTTAAAGATTTTATTTATTTATTTGAGACAGAGACAATGAGAGACAGAGAGCATGAGAGGGAGGAGGGTCAGAGGGAGAAGCAGACTCCCTGCCGAGCAGGGAGCCCGATGCGGGACTCGATCCCGGGACTCCAGGATCATGACCTGAGCCGAAGGCAGTCGCTTAACCAACTGAGCCACCCAGGCGCCCTTGTCTTCTTTTTTTTGACATGGAAATTGCACTTACTTTTTCCTGAACATACTCTGGGTCAAATGAAGCTAGAGCCTAGGGATGAGCTTTCGAGAGCACAATTCTTTACACACCGTAAATGTCTGCAAATCTCTCTTGTACTTTGCCTAATAATATTGACAGCTTTGTCAGGTTACTTGAAATGACTGGTTTTCTTTTGAAAATGAAGTAGAATCAAAAGAATCCTTTTAACATCCTCGTCCATCAGCTGCCCTGACTTGGGTGGGTGGGAGGAAAGGGATGCAGTTTCACCAACATCCCATCTCCCTGGGGAGTTTCTGGATGCCTTCCTGGATCCCAAAGATCTTACTCTGTGTCATGGAGTACAAGCCAGTCACTCTTTATTCCAGACTAGCTCTTCCTCTTTTGAGCCTTACAGAAACTTCCTCCTGTCACCCTTCACTGCTCTAATTAATGACCTTTAAAAAAAAATCCTAATAAAGGATAGTTTGGATGAAGCAGTAGAAACACTGGCCAGGGAGAGGTTATTGTCAGAAGAGATGACGGGGACGCATGCGGACAGGTCTCGGTGCAGATGGAATCTGTCCAATGCAGTGTCTATAGCAACTCTTGAATGAGTCCTCATCCTAGAGACTCTTATACAGCGTAATATTCAAAAAGTCCCTTCACCTCTGCACTGCTTTGTGGCCACAGGAGGTCCCTCTGTTCTAGGTTGTCAGGCAGTGGGAAAAGAAACAGTCACTGGGCCTCAATTCCAGGCAGTTCTGGGTCTTGAGAGCATGCTGAGATGGCGAGGATGTCCCTTTGGAGAATTTATCCTGAAAGCTAATAGAGAATGCAACTATTTATTGCGCACATACTATGTGCTAGGCTCTGTTTTAGAAAACATGGGAGGGCAGGGAGCAGAATAGAGGAAGTACCAGTCTTCCAAGGTGCTTACATATCAATAAGGGCAGTTATAAATAAAAACACATCCAGCATGTTTGACAATAGTAAGGCCTACGAAAAAGAATAAAGAAAAGTCAAGAGTAATAGGAGCAAGAAAATGAAATAAAAGTCATCATATTGTAAAGAAAGAAATAAAACTATCTCTATTTGCAGATGATATGATCTTGTATATAGAAAATTCTAAAGAATCCAGTAAAACTAAGAATGAATAAAGGAGTTTAGCAAGGTTGTAGAATATAAGATAAACAAAACAAAAATCAATTCTTTTTGTATACACTTGCAATGAAAAATCTGAAAAAGAAGTTAAGAAAACAATTCCATTTGCAATAGCATCAAATAGCATGAAAAGCTTAGGGATAAATTTAAGAAAAGAATTGCAAAAAAAGAAAAAAAGAGTTGCAAAACATATACTCCGGAAACTATAAAACATTGTTGAAAGAAATGAAAGAAGATCTTTAAAAATGGAAAAACAGGGGCGCCTGGGTGGCTCAGTTGGTTAAGCGACTGCCTTCGGCTCAGGTCATGATCCTGGAGTCCCGGGATCGAGTCCCGCATCGGGCTCCCTGCTCGGCAGGGAGTCTGCTTCTCCCTCTGACCCTCCTCCCTCTCATGCTCTCTGTCTCTCATTGTCTCTGTCTCAAATAAATAAATAAAATCTTTAAAAAAAAAATGGAAAAACAGGGGCACCTGGGTGGCTCAGTCAGTTAAGCATCCGACTCTTGATTTCAGCTCAGGTCATGATCTCAGGGTTGTAGGATGGATCAAGGCCAGAGGCCTGGGGCTCCGTGCTCAGCGGGGAGTCTGCTCCTCTCCCTCTCCCTCTCCCATTCCTTCTGCTCCTCCCTACCACTCATATGCATCCTCTCCTTCTCTCTCTCTCAAAAATAAATATATCTTTTTTAAAAAATGGAAAAACATCCTATATTCATGGGTTGGAAGATTTAATATCGTGAAGATGACAATACTCCCCAAATTGATCTACAGTCTCAGTGTAATCCCTATCAGAATTCTAAATGGCTTCTTTGTAGAAATTTGCAAGCTAAAATTCATGTGGAATTTCAAAGGCCCTGGATAGTCAAAACAGTTGTGAAAAAGAAGAACAAAGTTGGAGTACTCACTTCTCAATTTCAAAACTTACTGCAAAGCAGCAGTAATCAAGACAGTGTGGTACTGGCATAGAATAAACATATAGGTCAACTGGATAACCATAAGCAAGGGAATGGATCTGACTCTTTACCTGTGACCATATACAAAACAAAATAAAACCTCAAAATAGATCAAAGACTTAAATTTAAAGCCAAAACTATAAAACTCTAAGAGGAAAACCTAGTGGTAAATCTTCTTGACCTTGGAATTGGCAATATAGTCCTAGACATGACCCCAAAAGCACCAGGAACAAAAGAAAAAATACATAAATTGTATTTCATTAAAATTAAGAACTTTTGGGCTTCCAAGGACAGCATCAAGAAAATGAAAAGACACCAAGAGAATGGGAAAAAATATTTGCAAATCATATATCTGATAAGGTACTTATATCTAGACTATATAAAAAAAGTCTTATAACCGAATAAGAAGACAAATAATCCAATTTAAAAATGAGCAAAGGATCTGAATAGGCATTTCTAAAAACAAACAAACAAACAAACAAAACAACCACACATACAAGTGAACAATAAGAACATGAAAAGAGGTTCAATTTCATTAGCCATCAGGGAAATGCAAATCAAAACCACAAGGATGCACTATCAGGAAAGGTATAATTAAAAAATCAGATAGTAAGTGTTGATAAGGATGTAGAAAGATCAGAAACTTCATACATTACTGGGGGAATGTAAACTGGTGTAGCACTTTGGAAAACACTCTGGCAGTTCCTCAAATGATTAAATTGTATAGTTACCATATGATCCAGCAATTCTACTCCTAGATATATACCCAAGAGAAATGAAAACATGTCCACACAAAAGCTTGTACATAAACGTTCATAGCAGTATGATTCATAATAGCTGAATGATGGAAGCAACCCGAATGCCATCAGTTGATGAATAAACAAAATGTAGTATATCCATTCAATGGAATATTTATTCAGGTATAAAAAGGAATGAAATACTGATACTGATACAACATGGAGGAGCCTCAAAAACATCAAGTGGAGAAGGCAGTAACAGAAGACCACATACTAAATGATTTCATTTATATAAAATGTCCAGATGAGGCAAATATAGAGCAACATTAAGTAGATTAGCAGTAGCTTAGGACTGGCCCCAGGGCTGGAGTGTATGGGGAAGATTTGAGAGTGACAGCTAAACAGCACAGGGTTTCTTTAGGAGGTGATGAGACTGTTCTGTAATTGGTGGTGGTGACAGTTGCACAACTCTGAATATACCAAAAAACCACTGAATTGTGAATTTTAAATGGGTGAATTATGTATCAATAAAGCTGTTACAAAGAGAGAGAAAAAAGAAAGGAAGGAAGGAAGGCCAGAGAGGAAGAGGGAGGGGAAGGAAGGAAGAAAGGAAGGAAGGAAGGAAAGAAGGAAGGAAGGAAGGAAGAGGGGAAGGAAAGAGAAAGGGAGAGTACCAGCATCAAAATTTGCAGAAAGAGTTGTAAGGGTGGAGAAGATGGGATTATTTCATGGAGGGGGTAGGTCTTGAAGGCCTCTTTAATAGAGTGACATTTATTTCAGCTGAGGTCTTCAGGAAGCAAGGGAATGAACCATCTGAGTGTCTGGAGAAAGAGAGTCCAGGCAGAGGAAATAGCAAGTACAAAGGCCCTGTGGTAGGCATGTGCTTACTGCATTTGAAGGGCAGCAAGGAGGCCCAAGTAGTGGAAGCAGATTCAGTGAGGAAATAGGGGGACAAGGAGAAGAGGTTCAAGGAACAGGCAGGCAGGGCCAGGTCATGTAAGGCCTTATAGACCAGCATGGTGAGAACCTTGGATTTTTACCAAGTGAAATGGAGAGTGATTAACAGAGTTTTGAGTAGATGACATGATCTGACTTCCATTTCACAAAGATCATTCAGGCTGCTGCATGGTGAACAGACTGATGGATGGAGTGCAAAGGAAGTGTCAAGGTCAGGGAGGATGCCACTGATAAAGTCTAGGTGAGATGCCTTTGTGTCTGCATGTTGTGCTTTAGTTTCTCTCTTATAATTAAAGAGACAGAACCCATAGTCTTGAAACTGCACAAATCATTTAAAAGCAGAATTGCCTGGAAAAAGTGTGAACAAATGACCGCTCACCCAGAACGCATAAAGCAGCTTGCTTCAAATTTTGCTTTCCACATCCACATGATAATTGTGTAAGTGCATGTTTGATGTCTGTCTCCCCCATTAGACTGGAAGATTCATGGTTGTCAGAGCCATGTCCGTTGTCTTCTTTGCTATATCCCTAGTGTGTAGAACAGGAGCAGACAACAAAAGTAGGTCCTCAAAGAAATTCTCATTGAATGAATCAATGAATGAGCAGTCGTCTTCAACCATTTTGTCCCTAGTGGTTTATATGGGTGGTAAAGACAGTAGGTGACCACCTAACATCTGTGCCTTCCCCTACATTCCCCAGCCTCCCTTGCAATTAATTGTGGCTGTATGAATGTAGTTGACCAGTAAAAAGGGTCAGAAATAACATACACCGAGGCAGCTAGTGGCTGGAGTGTATCTTTCACCACTTGATTCTGCTGAAATGCTCTTGAAGACCATAGGTTCCAGACGGCATCGCTATGAGATGGAATAGGACCACCTGACCTATGTAAGACTTCTCGAGAGTCAGAAACAAACCTTTGTTGAATTAAGCCAATGAGATTTACCTTTGCAGCAGCAAGTTTTATTACTCTGACCCATTATGCTTTTTTCCATTTTTTACAAGTACAGAGCTTCACAATACACACTACATTGCCAGATCATTTTGGATAATGATAGTTGAAAGTTGATCGTTGTCCCTCAAATGTAATTTTCCTCGCTGCTGTCTCCTTACAGAGTGGGATCGTTTATGCTTTTTCAACTATTCCCGTCGCAATTGGAATCATGATAGTAGAAGAGTGGCACATTTCATAATTTGCAGAAGGCACTCTGTAGTTGGACCAAAGGCCCTCCCGATAATAATGGAGGCAATCTAGTCAAGTTCTAATAAATGGGGCTGGACCTCCTCCCATAATTTTACCAGTAACTGGAGGCAAAAATGTGAAAACTTCATTCAGCTGGGAAAATGGGTTGGCAGCTCTTTGGAAGACATGAGCATTGACTGAACTTCCTTTTAAATGTCTCTGGCTTGATTTGTTCATTTTATCTCTTTATTCTGCCCACTCAACTTCATTCTCACTTTCTTGCTAGCCGGAAACTAGTCTGCAGGATCTAGAAATAAAATGGAGAGAAAGATGGTTAGGATAATCAAAATCATGTTTTATGTTTAACACTAAACCAGCAAACCCCACTATTTTTACTCTGATTAAAAGAACACACTTTAAAGATCAATAAAAAATAGTTCATTTTAGTAGGAAATTGAACACCGAGGCAGAACAAAATTCAGCTCCTGAGAGCATCTCTAGAGTTCACTGTTAATCTTAGCATCTACTATTTACCCTGTACTGACTCAGGGTAAGACTTAAATTATAAGAGTAGCTAACACTTTTGAAAACTGGTATGCCTTTCATCCCCACAAAGCAACTCACTCACTTAGTTTCTAAGGATCAAGTGGTTGCTGGGGTCAGTTGGACATGGAGGTAGTGCTGGTAGCCCCAGGACTATCACCCGGGCACTGAGGGTAATCCCATGCTGCAGTAGCTCTCCACACCTGGCACTCGGCTGGGCTGCTGCTTGCTCTCACATTCCTGCGGGATACTCTGAGCCTTGGAAGTTTGAGCTTCATTAGCCTCAAGCTAATGCCACCACTGCTCTCAACACATGTTATAATCCTTCCATTGTCCAGAGAGTTAGATATTATTGAGGCCATTTTACAGGTCAAGAACTTAAGGCTCATGGAGGAAAGTTCCTTTGCCTACCCCCTACAGATAGCCAGTAGGTGGGAGAGCCAGGATTCCTACCAGCCTTGCCTCTCGCACATTAGGATTCATAGAAGCTAGTCCCACTGTTTTGGTCTTTCTGGCCAGGAAAGCACATGGGACAGCAGAGCAAAAGCTTGGGCAGAGGAAGCAATAGAGAACCTTGGTAGTTCCTCCATTGGAGAAAGGCCTGATTTCCTACCAACTGAAGAATGTCTACTTTTTTCTACAGGCATGTGTGTTTATTCTTTATGAATTTTCCCTTTTGAATAAGATTCTTGGGGCAAAGTTCACTTCCTTTGCTCATATAGAATAATTGGGGAGATGTGCCTCAACCCCAAACCCAACAATCACCCACACTCCTAGGGCTCCACCTGAGCCCTGGGGCCAGTGTGACTTGGCCTATTGCCCTCCCTGCCACTCCTCATCCCAGAATAGGCTTACCTTTTATACCCCACACCCCTATATCCCTGTCATGATCTTATTCACTCAGCCATTCATTCAACAAATAATTACTTGTTGTCAACTTTGTGCCTGACCCAATAATAAAGAACATCTGGGGACACCGAGTCCCCCTCAATATTAGAATATTCCATAGGAGAAACAGAATAGTGCTTCTCTGTGATGGTCAATGTTATATTAGCTTGACTAGGCCATTGTCCCCAATTGTTCAGTGAAACACTAACCTAGGTGTTGCCGAAAAAGCATTTTGTAGATGTGATTAAAGTCTATCATCAGTTGACTTTAAATAAGGAGAATATCCTCAATATTGTGGGTGGGCTTGACTCAGTTGAAAAGTCTTAAAATCAGAACTGAGGTTTCCCTGAAGAAGAAGAAATTCCACCTGAACTGTAGCTCCAGCTCCTACCAGCTCATCTTTCTTTTTTTTTTAAGATTTATTTATTTATTTTAGAGAGAGAGAGAAAGCACATGCACACAAGTCGGGGGAGGAGCAGAGGGTGAGAATCTCGAGCAGACTCCCCGCTGAGCTCAGAGCCCGAAGTGGGGCTCAAAGCAGGGCTAGAAGCAGGGCTCGATCTCATGACCCATGAGATCATGACCTGACCTGAAACCAAGAGTCTAATGCTCAAGTGACTGAGCCACCCAGCTGCCCACTGACAGCCCCTCTTGACAGCCTACCCTGCAGATTCATACTTATCCAGACAGCCTTTACAATCACATGAGCCAATTCATTGCAATAAATCTCTTAATATCTATCTCCTACTACCTCTGATTCTGTGGTTAACCCTGACTGATACATACTTCTTGATACCTATGAAGTAATCTGTTTCAATCATACTCATTTCTGTCAGCCTTCAGCTTGGGGAGAAAGACAAGAGTAACGTCAACACTAGCAAAGCAAGTTGGTTGGCCTCATTGCTGATCCCACTCACATTAAAATCTGAGCCAGGGGTCACCATTTTAGCTGACTTCAGAGTTTCTGGGAATGGGTACAAAGCAGAGATGGATTTCAAAATGGAAAACTCAGATGGCCATTCCATTGCTGGTCCTGGTTTGATAAGCCACCAAGAAACCATGGGGCTTTGAATAGCAGTTCCAACAAAGTCATTACTCTCCACCAACAAAGCAAAACGTATGGCACAATGTGTGGATTATACCAAAGAAGGACCATCTTAGTTGTTTTTAGGTAACTCGTGTTTTTCCATATTAGACATTAAAGGTGGTGCCTGGCTCATGTATCATTAAGACCTTCATGGAAAACAACTAAGAAATAATGTATTGTCAGTATCTGTTCTGGGCACTAAAAACTCATGTTTCCATTTCCTGGTGTATAAAATATGAGGAGTGGACTGCCCCATGGTTTTTTCAAATGCCAGCATTCTGTGATATTCTTTGATAAGCCTAATAGCTTGCACTATGAATTAGAATGGTCTTCAAAGTAAAAAGTAGTTAGTCATGGCCTTGGGTGGGCTCAGAGAATCTGAATTATGGAAAACCAGCCTTATCTGGAGGCCTACCCCAGTGTGTGAGGGCTATAGCTCCCTAACACTTTACAAGTCTACCTCTGAGAAACATTTGTACAATTATGGGAATTCTCCTGAAACTGAAAACCCTGCCAATTACTGTTTATCACAGTTTCTGGATTCGCTTTTCCAGCACCAGATTGTGAGAGAAATACCTTCATTGCTGAGATAACATTGGTTTTCTCAGATTTTCAGTGAGTGAACAGTGACCTGAGACCTGGAGTCAGTATATATATGCAGAACCTACTAAAAAGGAAGATCTATGTGAAGGAAAGGAAAAAGGGGTCCTCCAAATCTGGTTTGAGATTAGTGTGATTTGAGTAATGAAAAGCAATCAAGAAAACTGATTAATTCTTTCCACATCCTGCCCTGGAGGCCCGTATGGGAGAAGGAGATCAGTATACCTAAAATCGGGGCAAGGGCCACCACAGAAAGTGGCTCCAAGCCTCCACTGTCGCAAATATCCCAGGGAGGCTCTGCAACACTAGGCTCTGCCCAGCCTGCCCGCCCTCGGCCCTGTGGGGTCCCGCCAAGCCACAGCTGCTGTTCTGTCCGCACACTCCCACGTCCCCAGTTGTCGGCAGTGAAAGACATCCCCAGCTGTCCTGGGTAAGAGCCGACACAGAGAGAGGCGCGTGGGCCTGCCTGTGTGCCTTAACCTTTAAAGCCCAGCCCTGTGTCATGGCACGGCGGTTTCACGAAAGTCTCTCTGGAGCTTAAACTCAGCTGTTGTCTTTTTTCTTGTTTTTTATTTCACCTCTTTCCTTTCTTGCCTGGCTGGCTGTTTGCATTTCCTTCAGCAGAATGTGTGGTTCCCATTCATCCAGCAAATCAAAGGTAATCTCCGTTTTCTTTCTAAAAATGTCGTTTTCTGCTTTTTTTCCCCCACCCCCTGTCTTTTGTCTTTGAAAAACATGAATATTTAGCAATGTAACATGTGGAGATTTTCTTGCTGATGCTTTCTTTTAGAATTACCCAGTCCAGATCTGAGTCAACAAAACACTCATCTATCAGTCTGTAGCTCTAATATGAAATTTGATAAATGGGTTAAGCATACAACACGTGAAGCAGAATAATGAGCCTTTGCAATTTTTTGCCTGTACATCCTTTGATATGGGAAAAGCATGACACTGAATTTTGGACATGCTCTCCTATTTCTTAAACGAACTCTAACCATTGATACCTGTCAAACTCAGGGGACTTCAGACGCTGATACATCATGTTTTCAACATGACTACACATGTATCTGGGAAATATCCCAGCCTTCATGTCATAAAAGCACCCATCATTTCTTGCTGCAGCTGGCTCAATATTGTATGGGTTAGACTCATTATTAGACTCTGTTTTCCCATTCTCAAGTATTACTGAAATTTTAGCTCAATACATTAAGCTGATTATGTTGCTGTCAGATGGATTTCCTGAATGGCTGATATCAAGTACTTTGCTCTCTTCGCTTGACACCCAGCTTCTATTTATAGCCAACAGATGATCAGAAGCCAGGGTCAAGGGCAGTTCTTGTTTGGTCAAGCCCAGCTGTTGAATGCTGATTGGTAATGGGCAAGGTGTGGCGACTGCCATGTGGCCATGCCAGGTCCTGATAGCCCTGCTGGCTGCATTTATTTAATTCAGGCAACAGCAGTTAACTTCAACTTTGCAGAAGCAAGCTTAGTTAACTATTTTGGACACCCCAGGTAGTCAAATTGGTTCCCAAGTTTAGACAGAAGTTGAAAATTAAAAACAGCACTGTCTGAAGTCGTGGGATCTACCGCGACACACTTTGCCTTCCTCTCCTATTTAGGGTTCAGAGACAGAAGCATGTATAGCTCAATCTCTTTCTGACAGATAGCGATGAGTACTTTTACAGAACATAAATGAGAAAACTGACTTCTGTAGCTCAGAGGGATGAATATTTTCATAGCTTTCCAAGTACTGGAAGAGAGAGATGTGTTACATCAGTCACATGAATTAGCATGATGGCAGAAATGAGATCAACGCTAAAATAAATCAGGCAACGAATAAGTTAAATACGCATTTCAAGGGGGAAACAGAACTTAAATTATTGTTTTTAATTGGTGGATTATAGGCAGCGCTATCACCTGTACCTGCACCTAGGGATTGAGGTGAGAGAAACACCTGCTCTGGTGGCTAAAGCTGGGATTGACAAGCAGAACTTTCTGCAAGATTTATGCGGATCTTGCTTTGTACTTGCAAATGACTTTCACAATAATTCCAATCATCATTAATCAGCAGGCATTGTGTGAAAGACAGAAGCTGTGTAATATCTCGTCCTCAGGATCTGATATTCCCTAGTCATTTTCTTCATGGGAGGACTAACCGAGCCCAGCATCTTCTTCACCATCTTTCTGAGGGAGGTTGGAGTGGTTTCCTCTTTTCAGAGAGGAAAGTGCATCAGGGTTAAGTTCCTCCCTGGGAGCCAGATGACCCCTTGACCTCAGTTTCTTTCTTGGATCCAGGCAAGTGTGTTCCAGGGAAAGGGGGCTCCTTGCCTAGAGATGGTTAGTTTACTTTGAGGATAAGAATTAGTAAGTTGCCTTGCTCAGATGAGTTTTATTTGAGGCTCTCAGAATATTTGACATTCTCAGGTTCAAGTTTTAAGGAAGCAACAGGGTCTGGTGGCTGAGAGCATCCAGTTTGGGGCCCACCAGGCCCAAAGCTGAATCCTTGCCGCTTACTCTTCCAACCACCGTTTCCCTATTGGTAAAGTGAATATGGTGAGAAATGGGGGCATCAAGTGGCCGCCCCTGCCTATACATGGTGTTCCGTCATGTCATCTCCCACTCTGGATTAGCCAAATCACAAGTTGCCAGCTGGGGAGCTGGGTGTGTTACTTTTGGGTCCTGAGAGTGTCTTTGCCTGTCACGGGCTCGGCAGCTCCCTTGAGGCTGAGCACAGATAAGAAGTGTCTAGCTGCTCAGGCTGTTGCCCACCCATTTTTCTCTCCTGTTACTCCTGGACAGAATCTTGCTGAAGACCACTGTATGGGGACATGTAGTGGGCCTTTGCCTGATATTTATTAGTTGTGTGATTAACTTAAAGACAACTCTAATAAAATCCCAAATGTTGCACTGTCTTTCCAGGTATGTATAGGAAGTGTAGGAAGTGAAGGTGTGTCTGACTTTCGATGTGAAAAACACCACACACGAAAAGAGAACCCAAACCAGTAGAGTATTTGATTGATAACATGTTCTACTATAAAGTTCTTGAGGACATAATTCATAGAAGCAATACAAATGTACATGAATATGAAAGAATATTTCGATTTCATTGGCAATTTTTAAAAACACAAAGTCACAGAACAATGAAATCTAATTTTCACCTATCAAATCAGCAATTTCAATATAAGAAAATTTACAGCTAGTGAGGATGCAGAAAGGTGAATAGTTCCACTCATGGCTGGTGAGAAATTTGGTACAATCACTGGAAAGCTATTTGCTAAAATGTAATAAAATGCCTTTACAATGTTCATATCATCCAATATAGTCATCCATTTTAAAGAAATAATATTTTTTTGAAAATGAACAAAAAGTTATATTTGAAGATATCTGTTGCAATGCTGTAATTTTAAATAGAAAGAATTGGAAATAAGTTCAGTAAAATAAAAGGATGGCTAAATATGTTACTTGGAATGAAATATTATGCTGGCATTAAAATGAGATTTTGGTTTTTATTTTTTTAAATATTTTATTTATTTATTTGACAGAGAGAGACACAGCGAGAGAGGGAACACAAGCAGGGGGAGTGGGAGAGGGAGAAACAGGTTTCCCGCTGAGCAGGGAGCCCAATGTGGGACTCGATCCCAGGACCCTGAGATCATGACCTGAGCCGAAGGCAAATGCTTAATGACTGAGCCAACCAGGCTCCCCAGATTTTGTTTATTTTTTAAAAAGATTTTATTTATTAGAGAGAGAGAGCATGAGGGGGGAGGGGAGAGGGGCAGAGGGACAGGGAGAAGCAGACTCCCTGCTGAGCAGGGAGCCCCAATGCAGGGCTCGATCCCAAGACCCTGGGATCATGACCTGAGCCAAAGGCAGACGCTTAACCAACTGAGCCACCCAGATGCCCCTAAAATGAGATTTTAGTGATGATCTATGACCATACCTACCATTTATGAAGAGTTCACTGTATGTTAGGCCCGAGGCTAAGCACTTTGAATATGTTATTTCATTTAAACCTTATGACAGATTAGCAACCTCCTAACTTACTCCTAATATACTTATAATCTCATTTAAACTTATCTGACAAATTAGAAAATTGAAAAAAATGTTAACATGGGGTAATGCCCTTTATATTCTTTTAAGCAATAATAACAAATAATAGTAATAAGCATACAAAAATGCATATAGTTTTAGCTCAACTATATAAATACAGTAACACCACCCCCCATAATGTTATAGTAGGGATCAAAACTCCAAATGACATAAATTTAGGTTTGTATTGTTACAAAGTTTCCAAAGTGCAAGTGGATGACCCCTTATTCCTGGTCACCTTCCATCCAAACTCACACATTATCCCAGGGCTGTGAATGTTTAGTGAAAAATTTACCAAAATATTAAGAATGGGTCTCTGTACTGTCGCATTATGGGTAAATAATGCTTCTTTGTATTTTCCAAGTTTTCTACAATGAGCATGTAGAAGTATCACATAAAAAATAAAATGCTTCTAAAAGTTAAAAAAAAATGGAAAAGCAATTTGTCTTACTAACTTTTTTTTGTAAGTGGGCAATTCCTCCTTCTTTCCTACATTCCCTTTGGTTCTGCCAGCTCAGTAATTTAGGCAGGAAAGGGAAATGGCAAAGCCCAGTGGTCAGAGGGAAACAAGAGGT
Organism: Neomonachus schauinslandi; assembly: GCF_002201575.2. Classification (NCBI taxonomy): domain Eukaryota; kingdom Metazoa; phylum Chordata; class Mammalia; order Carnivora; family Phocidae; genus Neomonachus; species Neomonachus schauinslandi. The sequence continues at coordinate 129,870,930 of NC_058403.1, forward strand.
GTGTCTCCCTCCAGGCTCTGGGGACTAAGCCACGTGATGCTTGAGGCATCTGTGGTTGCATATGTTACAAGTGAAAAAAATACCACAAGGAGATTGGCAAAGCTTTGGGCATTACCCAATCTCATGTAGCCACTGAAAATGCTTAAAACAAAAAAAACCAAAACAAAAAAACTAACAAGAGAAAGACACTATTAAGGAGTAAAGCCCCAGGGCACTTGGGTGGCTCAGTCCATTAAGCACCTGCCTTCGGCTCGGGTCATGCTCCCGGAGTCCTGGGATCGAGCCCTGCATCTGGCTCCCTGCTCAGCGGGGAGTCTGCTTCTCCCTCTGCCCCTCACCTCACTTGTGCTCTCTCTCTTTCTCTCTCTCAACTCTCTCTCAAATAAAAATAAATAAATAAAATGTTTAAAAAAAAGAGGAGTAAAGCCCCTTTTTCATGCTAAGAACAGAGATGGTCCCCCAAGTCAGCATGTGAGGCTAATTAGAGAACAGTCACTCTGAGAAGAAACAAGAGGCAGGTTCAGAGCCCCTTTCTGCTGTAGGATCTTTGTACGACCTTTGAAGACTAAAGGATGAATTTGCGGTGGCCCAGCATCGGACAGAGGCTGCCCTCAGAGTAGGGTGTGCCCTTCGTGCCTGCAGAAGCCCAAGCAACAGGGGAAAGGCCTTGGTGTTCTAAGCACCGGGGAACCCCCTGTGGGGTGGGATGCCAGACTGGGTTGGGCCCCACAGGAAGCACCCCGCTTTTGTTGAGGTGGCTGTGCTTAGCAACAGAGGGCCCGCCCGCATTTGCTGGGGCTTTCCTGCTGGGTTTGGTGACTAGGCTGGCTAAAAGCAGAAGGCTCAGAGGACCCCCAGGCCTGCGTCAGGCCTGAGGGCTTGAAGTTAGGTCCAGTTCAGAGAAGTCAAGTCATTCTCCCATCCGGGGGCCCGCTGAGCAGCTGGGAGGGAGAAATGCCAAGCTCAGGATTCCAGATGGGCTCCCAGCAATATAACTTTTCAAGGAGTGCCTTCACATTTCTTCAGAGCCACTGACTCATTCATTCAGCTGACACTCAGTATTGTTATAGGCACTGGAGAAACCAAGTGAAATGAGACACTAGAGCTGCCCTCCAGGAATCCATGCAGGGAGGAGGCAGAGAGTCAACAAGCCTCAGTAGTGGACTGAAGACCAGAGGACCATGCGTACTCCCTGGAGAAGAATCTCACTGAAGCTGGGGTTGGGGGGTTGGGCGGGTGGGGGGGGGCTGGAGCTCAAGGAAGAGACAATGCAAGCTGTGTCTTATCTTGGTACTGCTCAGACTAATAGGCATAAGAAACCCCTGAGGATATTGATAAAATGCAGGTTCTTTCTTATTCAACAGGTCTGGAGTGGAGCCTGAGATTCTGCATTTCTTTTTTTTTTTTTTTTTTAAGATTTTATTTATTTATTTGACAGAGAGAGAGATAGCGAGAGCAGGAACAGAAGCAGGGGGAGTGGGAGAGGGAGAAGCAGTCTTCCCGTGGAGCAGGGAGCCCGATGTGGGACTCGATCCCAGGACCCTGGGACCATGACCTGAGCCGAAGGCAGACGCTTAACGACTGAGCCACCCAGGCGCCCGAGATTCTGCATTTCTAACAAGCCCCCAGGCGAGAAGAATGCTACTGGTCTGAGGTCCTCACTTGGAGGGGCAGAAATGCTCAGTGATAATTGAGCAAAAGCTAGCCATGTAGAGAGGTGGGAAAGGATATACCTGAGAGGGGGTGTCCCATGTGGGCCACTTCAGGAGTGGGGAGGATGAGAGAAGTTGAGGATTTGTTAGATAACCGTGAAATGGCCTGGGGCTCGCCTTTAATTCTATGAAGGGTGTAAGTCACTCTTTAAGACTCCGCCCCAAGCCTGTATTCTGGGAAATGCATTCCTAACACAAACCTGACAGGTGTCCTTCTGCTTAAAGGTCTTATTTCCTTCATAACCTTTCCTGCCAGGTAGGTGATAAGGTCCTTACAGCAAATGTGGTGGTGGACGGCTAGCCACTGTGATTGAGTTCAGGTCCTAGGCTATGAACCCCCAGCTCCAGGAAGGAGGTCATGGCTCTTCCATCCCACAGCTGCCACAGTGCCTGCTACACATGAACAGCTAGTGCTCATTATATATTGAGTTTGAAATGAATGAATATTCATACCTCAGATTGGGCTCAGCAGGAGAAGAGCAGAGTGGTTAAGAGCACAGACACAGACACTGGAGTTATAATTCTTGGGTGCAAATCCTGGCTTTGCTTGTGCTAGCTGCATTGATCTGGTCACATCCTGTGGCCTCTCTGTGCCTCAACTTACTCATCTGTAAAGTGGGGATCATAGTAATAGTATAGTAGTACCTGCCTCAGAGAGTTGTTGTGAGCCTTACATAATACATACACATTACTTCCAGCACTCGTAAACATTCAATAAATGTTACCTGTGATTTTTATTAAGAGCTAAATTAGCCAACTTGACCACATAGTGACTGGTATACTTTGGTAAGGATGGGTGTATTTGTATCAAGTAGGACTTACAAGTAAACATCATTTATTTTTGCTCTGCCTGCTTTCCATGGACATATATAATGACAGGTAACTGTATTATTTTTCATAAAATTTTTCCTTGAATCCAAAATAGGAAAATACACATAAAGACAGAAATAGGGGTCTTGACAGAATACATCAAGTGAGACTCTTAGGGATGAGCTGGTTTCAGTAGACCACCTCTAGTTATTAGGGAGTGTCGTGTGGGAGAATTTTATTCTATCTCCCTATGAGATCACCTGAGGTGGGTTTCTGGAATTCCAGTAGAGCATAAAAATAGGAATATTTGGTCAACAGACAGCCAGTAGGTATAGTCCTAGCTGAAACGGTGTATTATATTGGTCAGAAGGGCCAGGTACCTCATGACATTACTACTCAGTACTGTTGTGGAATACTTAGAATTTAGAGTGGTTATGAAAAGCTCTGGGGCTGATATTGTCTATCGCCTTTTCTCTTTTGTCTGTGAATACTCAGGAATGTACTATCCAATACAATATACACTAGTCATATGTGGCTATTTATATTAATAAAAATGAAATAAAATTAAAAATTCAGTTACACTAGGCACATTCCAAGTGTTCCAAAGCCTCATGCGGCTAGAGGTTAACACATTGTACAGCACAGATAGATATAGAACATTCCATCGAACAGCATTGACTTAGAGTGTATACGTTTTTTTTACTTTGAATTGCCGATTGTAAATGAGATACCCAAAGATGGCCAAATCCAGAATTCATGCAATGAGGATGTTGCGGAATTGAATTCAAAAATTAGGAAATGTAAAGAGTAAGTTTACTTTCAGACAGTAAAATTTGACTCTTTTATTTTTTTGTTCAACAGCTATTGAATAGCTAAACACTCTATGTGTAACTCTAAACTTAGGGGCTGTGGGGAAGATAGCAAAGTCTGGCAGATGCAGTCACTGCTCCCAAATTACTTCCCATTGAGTTGGACAGATACTAAGTATATGGAATGACATTAAACAGCAGTCCAAGGAGGTGTGTGAGAAAAAATGAAAAAACAAAACAAAACGCAGTGAAATGCTGTGAGACCAGAGTGGGTTTGATAAAAGACACAATGCCTGACTTTGACAGGACAGGAGGCATAAGTGGAGCTAAGCCAAGGAGACAGAAATGGGTACAGCACCCTTGGAAAACAGGAATCAGGTCTCTAGATGAAATCAAAATATTAGTAGGCAGTCATATTGGAAATGGGGCTGTGGTCAGATTTTTGAAGGACTTGAAAGCCAATTCAAGATGATTTGATTAGACTTTATTCTGCAGACAGTGGGAGCCACAGAAGGGTTGTGAGCAGAATACAATCATGCAGGCAGTATTTCGTCAAGGAGAATCTGGCTAGGGTTAAAAAACTGGACTGGAGGAAACAGCCATCTCTGCTGGGATACTCTGCTGGGTTGCGGGAATCCACACAAGAGATGAGAAGGACAGGAAATAGGTCAATGAAAGGGGAAAAGGAAAGAGAGGTGATAAAAAGGAAACCTTAATAAGTTTTGACTGAGCAGGAAAGAGAAGGGCAGAAACATAGACCAAGATGGCTTACTGGCTTTGGATATTTGAGGTTTAGGAAATATCTGTTGATTTGCAGTTTGAGAGGTGGCTCCTAGATATAACATCATTGGATCCTATCTTGTACCTCCTTGAACTGCTATTTAATGTTCTTCTATGCATTGAGTATTTATCTAACTCCAGAGCAAGCAATTTAGGTCAATGATTGCAACCCGCCAGGCTGTGCTTTCTTTCCCAAAGCCCCTAGTTTAGTGCCATGCAAGGACAAAGTGCCCAGTTAGTGAACAGCTGTTCTGCAGTTAATTATAAAGTCAAACTCTATTGTCTAAACCTACCCTTTAAATTTACTGGGGTAAAGAGAAGAAGGAATTATTTGTTTTAAAATAAGAGTCCTGAGCAAATGTTTCATTATTTTGGTGAAGAGAGATGAATGCCCACAAAATGCCCGGTGTCTGCAAAATGGGGGTACAAATACCTCCCTTGTAGAGTGCCAAGGATTAAATGGGAATGCATGCAAACTACCTAGCAAGTAGTAAGCCATCAAGACATGTCATTTGATTCTAATCTAATGAACTGAACAAGCACATGTGGGATTGAAAAACTCCATACATAATTTTATGGCACCCAATATCTCTCCACTTACTCATTTATTGGGTGCCATAAAATGGGGGAAGTTCTAGAATTATTCTAGATCACTCCAGGCAGAATTGTTAAAGATCTTGTTTGCTCAGTAAGGCAGAAGCCAGGGAGGGCCCAGCCCCAGAGATAATCACACACTCAAGTTTCTGGCTCACACCTCACTTGTTCCTGCCTCTTTTGCTCTTTGGCTATGAGAACATTGTCAATGGGGCATTGGAAGGAAAGGATATTATTTAACATTATTAAACAAAATTTTCCAGAAAAGAACAAAGCAGCCATTTGTATGTGATGTGACTGATTTTTTTTCATCAGCATGAGAAAAATCAGTGTCACCGTACTCAAATTCAACATGTTCACTACAGCCAGAACCCATGTCAGGTTGGGATATGGCACCCTATCTAAAGTCACAGTCTCTTCTCAGGGTACCTTCCACCTACTTCTCCCTTTGTGTATCATGGTCAGACAAAGCTATTTAACAGACCCCCAAGAATTACTTTTACCGGAATAGGAAGTCTAAACTCCACTGCTTGATTTCCCTCCAAATATTTCATTCACAACATTGACTCGGCCAGGTTTCTCATTTTCCAAGTGCAGCCTTAGCTGAAGAAGTGCACTATCTACTGGACTTAAAGATCCAATACTCACTTCCCTTCTGTGCTTTGGCCATGGTCCTTACCTGGGATGACCTCTCTGTTACCCTCTGCTTTGCTAAATTGTAATCGTTCTTCAAGGTGCAGCCAAGACCCACTTCCTCCATCTGGTGATTCCAGCCTATAGGCATGTCATCTTTTTCTGGACTGCACTTATTTACAGTGACAAAAAATTTACCAGTCTTTGTCTCTTGTTTCTTACATGTGTTTTTCCAACCAAACATGGTTTTTCCAACCATGAAGTTAGGGTTCATGTCTTGCCCTTCAAATCACATCATCAAGATTGAAGGTAATGGCTCTATGATATTTAAAAATCCTAACTCTGGTTCAGGGTTTTCAAAGAGACATCTTAGAGACTTGACCAAGGGGCAGAGGCTTTCATCTTTTTCCTCCTCCCCACCTATTCCCATTCTTGGCTTCTATCAGAAGTTCTGATTTTAGATGCTTTATGTATCGAGTACCTTGTGTTTGAAGAAAAGATTCCTTAGCTAAAGCTTGAGAACTACAGATTCCAGCAATTAGAAATATGGGAGTGGACTGACTAGTTATGGTGGCAAGGAGTATTCTAAATTGACTCATTCTCATTCATGACTATCTGAAAGCTGAACTACTCGGGGCAAGTCAAGTAGAGGATGGGGCTCAGCCCTTGGGAGATCCATCCTCCTGACAGAAAAAGAAATTTGTTCATTTTAGGAAACTTGGAAAGCCCAGAAAAGTATAAAGAAAATGAAATTCAACTCTAATATCACCACCCAGTAAGAGATATTGTTAATCTTAGTGTACTTTCCAGTTTTCCAACCATATACACTCACATGAAGATAACTTGTCATAGTTGAAATCATCCCATATGTTGAGTTAGGTAACCTCCTCTTTTCACATGCAATTATATTACAATCACTACAAATCTTCTTAAATGTATTTGTGATGGTTCATTATGGTGGGTTGGTTTCCCAGAAAGCAGACTGGCTTGCTGGGATGCAGATTGATGTGCAAGATATTTATTAGGAATAATTGGTCCTTGGAATTGACAGCTGCAAAAAGGAAGAGAAGGAGGCAGGAGTAGACACAGAGAGGGGTTGAGCTGTGATGTAGGCCCAGCAAAGACCTTACCTAACTCCATGGGGAACTCTGGAGTGGGGATGGCTCTGGAGCTGTACTAGGTTGAAGTGAAGGGGCTGAATCTTTAAATCCCTAGGAGTACCATTGATTGGTTTCATGCTGTCCCTGGAAGGATGCATGATCTTAGGCTAGACATGATCTTAGGTTTTTCGGCCCAGGCATTTGTCAGAGAGCTCACAGCTGAAGGCTGTCTTGGGGTAGCATTCCCAGAAGCTAGGAGAATAACTCCTTCATTTCCAAAGGGGGATCTGGGCAGCACATCACAGCCTCACTACACCCATAATAACTACACTGTGTGGCCGATTAACAATAATGGCTGAAATTGAGTACGGACCTATGACAGCATTGTGTTAGGTGATCTTATTTAGCCCACAGCTGCTCAACGAGGTGATAATTAATGCTATCCCCTAATTGGTTCCACAGCTGATAAATGGGGGAGCCAGAATTTGAACCCTAAGTCTTTGTTTGTTTTGGTAAGTACTTAAAAGAATGTTTGCAGGTAAGAATTTGAATTTCCAGGCAAAAAAATCTTACTACATATTGAAGAGAGAAAGAGGTATGCAGCACTTTCATCTTTGAAATCAACTAAAGAATGATTTTCAGAAATGGTAAAAATGATATTTGCTAGCCCCCAGATTAGGAACACTTAAATAATCACATGAGGGCACATTTTTAGAAATTGTGAATCAAGGACAATAGACACTGTGAGGAGTTACTTACAACACGTTCCATTCAAACTCTTATTCAAAACACAAAGCAGCAACTACCAGTTGATAAGGAACCTCCAAGTCAACCTGGCCCCTTTCTGTTACTATGCATGGAAATCATTATTTCTACACGTGAGAAGGGAGGGTAATGCTACAGTTGTAGGGGGCTCTCCCAGATCCTTTTATGCAAAGCACATTTAGTGTCATTCTTATTTTTGAAAAGCTATTTTGATTAAGAAACAATAAAAGTTAATATTTTATTCTTTAGATCAATATAGATGTTAGGATTTGGGTTCAATGCATCTTCCATTCTTACCATTTTACTTATTTTTTTCCACAAGCCTACCCAGCTTTTTTTTATTATTATGTTATGTTAATCACCATACATTACATCATTAGTTTTTGATGTAGTGTTCCATGATGCATTGTTTGGGTTTAACACCCAGTGCTCCATTCAATACATGCCCTCTTTAATACCCATCACCGGGCTAACCCATCCCCCCACCCCCCTCCCCTCTAGAACCCTCAGTTTGTTTCTCAGGGCCCATAGTCTCTCATGGTTTGTCTCCCCCTCAGATTTCCCCCCCTTCATTTTTCCCTTCCTACTATCTTCTTTTTTTTTTCTACCCAGATTTTTCATATTTTTTTGAATATATATTTTTTAAGATTTTGTTTATTTATTTGACAGAGAGAGACACGGCGAGAGAGGGAACACAATCAGGGGGAGTAGGAGAGGGAGAAGCAGGCTTCCCACGGAGCAGGGAGCCCGATGCGGGGCTCGATCCCAGGACCCCAGGATCATGACCTGAGCCGAAGGCAGACGCTTAACGACTGAGCCACCCAGGCGCCCCTAGATTTTTCATATTTTTTAAATCAAAATCTTCCTAAAAAGACAAAAGCTCTACCAATTTTTTGCGTTGGTCTATTTGCCAGCCTAAAATCTTCCACACATGTTACTTATTAATCAAAATAAATAGTGTTTCAGGGAGATCGCCTTTATTTATTTATTTATTTATCCCACTTAAGCATCAGCACAAAAATTAAAATTCAGGGTCAGTTATTGCTGGGGAGTGTTCACAGCAATGTAATGTGGTTGCCAAGCAACCTGTGGGCGGGCGTTACAGAGAGGAAGAGAAAGCTCCATCAGCCAGCGCTTCAGTAGCAGTATTGGCTTTCATTTGAAACGTGCTAAATAATAGGGCCATGCAATTTGCCTCCTTTACCCCAAGTTGCTTACTTTTCTTCTTGAATGGAAAATTAATCTGGTTTAGTGCTGGGTAACATTTACAACCGTATTTCCTCTGCCAGGCATTGGGGAAAAAAAGTGTTTCCTACTTTGGGAAATAAGGAAGTTCTGTTTGTTTTTCATGTTTGCCTTTCTTTCTTTCCTTCTTCCTTCCTTCCTTCCTTCACTCCCTCCCTCCCTCCCTCCCTTCCTTCCTTTCTCCTTCCTTCCTTCTTTCTTTCTTTGTTAAGCAAACGCATTATTTACAGCCTGTTAAGCCAGGATCAAAGCAAGAGATTAAAGAACTCAGGAAGAAAAGAGCATCCAGGATAGCTCTTTATGAATCATAAACACCTTCACTCATCTTCTAGAAAACTATGTTTAATAGTCTTAATTTGTTACCTGCTGTTCTTGAGCTTTTGAGATACACACACACACACACACACACACACACTGATGAGTCAGAACTGCCAATATTGAGTGCCTCAAGTAAAAGAGGGTGGTTCTGGGGTGTAGGGTGGGGGTGGGTGTAGAAAGAGTCCCCCAGTGCCTGAGGAGGAGATCTGAGAGCTGACCTAGGCAACAGGCAGTGTTAGGGGAATTTGTCAAGAGGTCAAAGGGGGCTACATTTCTACTGCAGCTCAGAGCCAGCATATCTCCTACTTGCCATCTGCTCACACATAAGGCTTAACAGAGGCTTAACAGTGCACCTTGCACAGAGTAGGTGCTCAGCAAACATACTGGCACTGCACAAATCTTGCTGTGCGGAGCCTGGATACAGGAAGTTCTCTCGGGACTGCTGCACTCACTCATGAAGCTGTAGGGGAGCGTATTTTGGGCCTCCCGTAATTTCCTGTCTTAGGGATGGAGAAAATGGACTAGCAGCCAAGGCTGACAAGCTGTTTCTGGCTGAATGTGAACCAGGCTTCAGCTCTGCATCATCAAAACTCTCTTGCACTTCTTCTCCTTTGAATAATTTCGTTTTCATCTGCCTGCAAGAGCTATTGAAAGTGGGTTCAGGGTTACCTTCAGAATAGCTTTAACAGGGTTCCCACACTTTTGCAGATTTATAAAACTTGGTCCAGCTAAGGACGCCAAGAGACTAACTTGAGGTTCTCCTTTGGAAACACCTCTCCTTTCTTTTCTCCCTAGCTGCTGCTACTGGTAATTTTAGATCCCCGCTATCCAGGGCTGGGCACCAATCCAGCCTGCTTGCTGGACTTCCTGCTGGCAGACTTCTACTCACCCAGTCTCCCCACTGTGTCCCCACATCCTTCCTTCCATGCGCTGTCATTGGCAGAATCTTCTCCAGTTGTTTGTCCTTTCTCTTGAATACCACATTTGTCCACTATTGCTTCGTAGGATCTCATCAGCTCTTTTCACAGTCTCAGACAACAGAACTCCCAGGTCAGTGTGACTTAAAATGGGAACCAAGCCACCTTGGTGGTCTTCAGAGGGTTCCTCCAAGTTCTAGAAGCCCTCAGAGTTTGAGAAACAGCACCCTGTAATTTTCCACTTGAATTCTTGAATTTTCCATTGCATAGTTCTTGTACAGTTGAATTTTTGAACTCCAGATAGTATTTTACTTTGATCTTATAATGGGCAGTTACAGGGAAGAGGCAGAACCAAGAAAGAGAGAGAGAAGAAATGAGGGCAAAGAGAAAGTTAGACATCCAAGTAGAAGTGAACAAAGGAGAAGGGGCCTTCAGTGGAAGGGTAGAGAAAGAAGGTCCATGATACAGGAAGCCACTCAGGGCCTCCATGAATGATCTTAAAGCAGAAAACACGTTCTCAGATGATTAAGAGGTAATAGGCAGCAGAACAGAAGAATCCAGGATGCTGGGAAGAGATGCAGGCGCAGTGCAGGAGGATTTGGGTGAGTCTTCTGGGGTGAGAGAAGTGCCTATTAGAACCAGCAGGCCCTGATGGGCAAGTGAGATTATAGAACTGGGATCCCTCTTCCCCTCACTCTTCCTCTCACTTCAGACATTTTCCTTCCTTTCCCCCATCTCTTGAATATTTTTGGGTATCTTAAATTTCTTTTTCTCTTTCCTGAATCAGTCAATCAATCTCCTTCCCTCCTCCGCTTTTCCTCTCTTACCTTAAAAGTGTTTTGCAAGCTGTAGGTGTTGACCAGTCAGTAGGTTGGGAAACCAGTATGGAGGGTTATAATAGGCAGTTTTCAAAACACTAAAATAGAACATAGAATATATTGAATAATATGCAACACAATAAGAAACATTGGAGTGCATCTTAGGGTAAGGGTAAATTTTTGTTTCAGTTGTGTGTATGGGTATGAATGTTTGTGTAAAATTATTTTCAAACTGTGGATTGTGGTCAAGAAAAGTTTGAGAGGGGAAAGATGGCGGAGGAGTAGGGGACCCTATTTCAACTGGTCCCCGGAACTGAGCTGGATATCTACCAGACCACTCTGAGCACCCACGAAACCAGCCTGAGATGTAAGAAGATCTGGGTCTCTACAAACAGAACATCGCAGGTGGTTGGTTTTGAGGTATGAAGCGGAGAGCTGTGATTCTGCGGGCCGATATCGGAGGATAAACGGCAGCGGGAAGATGCCTGGCCGTGGGGATCCTACACTGCAGGTGAGTGACAGCCTCACACGCTGCGGAGGGGCACAGACTCACAGACCGGTAGTGGTAGGGAAAGGACTTTAGAGCAGCCCCCGGGGTGGAAAACCAGACCGGCGGGGTCGCGTGCACGCGAACTGCAGCCTCCGAGACGGAAACCCGGTGCGCCGGGGTCGTGCCAGTGAACTGCAACCTCCGCGGTGGAAACCCCGAGCGGCGGAGTCGCGGGCGCGCGAACTGGGAGCGGCTGGCGGTTTTAGAAGCACAAAGGGCAGAGACGTGCCCCGACCTGGAGGCAGGACTGGGAGCGCTGCGGAGGGGCGCACAACCCAGGACGCTGCAGTTTATAGCAGCACGGACAGAAACGGAGACGGTGTGGCCTGGAGAGCTCACTGAAGAACAGACTGAGGTCTCTCTGCTCTGAGGCAGAGGGTTGGAAACGGCCTCTTCTGCTCTGACTCGCGGAAGAGACGCGGAAAGCCACCAGGGAAAGGCGCCAGAGAACAAAAGCCCCAAAGACTGATTCCCACTGAGCCCATCCCCCGCCACAGGGGGGCAGGGCAACTCCGCCCAAACAGGGTTGCCTGAGTAACAGCGCGGCAGGCCCCTCCCACAGAGGACAGGCTGGAAAACAAGAGGCCAGCAACCCTAAGGTCCCAAGAAAACAGGTGCATCTTGCTTGGGTTCTGGTCAATAATTTCGACTCTATACATTCCCTCAAATACCCATCAACAGAATGACTAGGAGGAGGGGCCCCCAAAACAGAAAAGACTCAGAGATTATGACTTATGCTGCAGATTTACAAGTGGATGCAGACATAACCAAGATGTCGGAGATGGAATTCAGGCTAGCAATTGTGAAGACAATGGCTAGAATGGAGAAATCAATTAATGGCAACATAGAGTCTCTAAGGGCAGAAATAAAAGGAGAATTGGCAGAACTTAAAAATGCTATCAATGAGATCCAATCCAATCTAGATAATCTAACAGCTAGGGTAACTGAGACAGAAGAGAGAATAAGCAATCTGGAAGACAGTATAATAGATAAAAAGGGAAAAGAGGAGGCCAGGAAAAACAATGGATTTTCATGGATTTCAGAATCCATGAAAATAGAATCAGAGAAATAAGTGACACCATGAGGCGTTCCAATGTCAGAATAATTGGAATCCCGGAGGGAGTGGAGAGAGAGAGAGGGCTAGAAGATGTATTTGAGCAAATCGTAGCTGAGAACTTCCCTAACCTGGGGAATGAAACAAAAATTCGCATCCTAGAGGCAGAGAGGACCCCTCCTAAGATCAAGGAAAACAGGCCAACACCCCGGCATGTAATAGTAAAACTTGCAAATCTTAGAACCAAGGAAACCATCTTAAGGGCAGTTAGGGGGAAGAGATTCCTTATGTACAGAGGAGGAACATCAGAATAACGTCAGACCTATCCACAGAGACCTGGCAAGCCAGAAAGGCCTGGCAAGACATATTCAGGGTACTAAATGAGAAGAACATGCAGCCAAGAATACTTTATCCAGCAAGGCTTTCATTTAGAATGGATGGAGAGATGCAGAGCTTCCACGACCGGCAGAAGTTGAAAGAATATGTGACCACTAAGCCGCCCCTGCAAGAAATATTAAGGGGGGTTCTATAAAAGGAGAAAGACCCCAAGAGTGATCTACAACAGAAATTTACAGGGACAATCTACAAAAACGTCTTCACAGGCAACATGATGACAATTCATATCTTTCAATAATCACTCTCAACGTGAATGGCCTAAACGCTCCCATAAAATGGCACAGGGTTGCAGATTGGATAAAAAGACAGGACCCATCCATATGCTGTCTACAAGAGACTCATTTTGAACCTAAAGAGACATCCAGGCTGAAAGTGAAGGGATGGAGATCCATCTTCCATGCCAGCAGACCTCAAAAGAAAGCTGGGGTAGCAATTCTTATATCATACAAATTAGATTTTAAACTACAGTCTGTAATAAGAGACACAGAAGGACACTATATCATTCTTAAAGGGTCTATCCAACAAGAAGATCTAACAATTGTAAATATCTATGCCCCCAACATGGG